>NC_066886.1:1455523-1640523 GCF_022985175.1 Labeo rohita | reverse complement strand
GGTTCGTTCTTTCTTGTATTTTTAATAATTTACTAAAATAAAAATGTTATAATGTTAAAAAATAAAATGTATTTTGTATTATTATTATTATTATCATTTAAATCTTCATTATTTTATGGAAAATAGTGTTATTGCTATAGTAATACATCATTGATTTGTTTATAATTTAATAAAATAAAAATAATATGTAATAACAGCAATAATAATAACTATTAAAAACTTGATTGACAGTACAATAGTATTATTATTATTATTATTATGATTCAATTGTATTATTATATTATTATTATATTATTGTAATATATATTGTATATTATTGTATTAATAACAATAATTACATTTATTATTATTAATAATAATAATAACATGAACATTTTACAGTACAATGGTGTCACTACAATGGTATTTATTGATTTAATTTTTATATTTAAATTAAAAAGAAAAAATATTTTAAATGATAAAATAATAATAATAATAATAATATGAACACTTGATTTCTAATTTTCAAATATTAATAATAATACTTATTATTATTTTTATTATCATAATGATTAGTATTTTTATTAAATTATTTATTTTTATTAAATTATGTAAATAATCAAGCATGTATTATTATTATTATTATTATTATTATTTGCATCTTTGTTTTTTCACCTTTGAAAAATTAGCGTCTTTGCATCCTTCCAAGTCTTTTGAAGCATTATGATAGCTTGTTGTGAGGAACTTTCTGTTTAAAAATTATTTTTTTTTTTTGGAATCTTATTGACGTTTATGGAGTGCATCAGCCTCTAAACACCTTACATTGTATGGAAAAGAGCAGCATGAACATTTTGCTAAATGTCTCATTTTCTGTTTTATGGAAGAAATAAGGCCATACTATGTGTTTGATTTGTCCCTCTAAATACATCTTCTAGACAACAGTAAGACTGAACGGAAATAAAACTGAGGTGTTTTTTTTTTTTTTTTTTGTGAAGAAGACCTTGGTAATCTCAAGTGTCAGTTTTATGGTTTCAGTAGACACTCATCCACTAAACTGATACCTAAAGGTATTTTTCAAGGTGTTGCTGCAGGTAAAGACGAGCATGTCTTCATCACACCACCACAGACGTACATGCTTGTGCTTTTCTTTGCGTTTGTCTCACTTGTGAAGGGCAGCATCCTATCGGCCATCTGACACCACAGACTCACTGTCTACAGACACAATTTGCACTGGCTGTTGAAAACCAAAGCAATCTTTATAACACGCCATTTTGAGGGCAACATCACAGTTCTCTCTGATCTTACACACACACACACACACAGAGAACTGACTGCATGAAAGATTGCATTGATTGCCCTCATTCAGTTTAGCAACACACACACAGTCTCTCTCTAACACCAGCGGGCACAGGGCGGTTCGCTCCCTCACTGCAGACAGACTGTGACGGCCGTGTGTGTGTGTGAGGCCATATGTGGCTGTGTATGACTGTGTGTATGTCTCTGTACGTTCGTGTGTGTGTGTGTGCTGGCCTCAGGCTCCAACACGTCCTCAGAAAGGGTCTGTGAGCGAGGCTGCCCCGCAGGAAACCGTGACATTACCTGAGGCGCCACTGGGCCCTCTTACACTTCACAAAGTGAAAAATCACATCAGAGCGTGTGAGCCGACCACACACACACACACACACACACACACACTTTTGTATTCACACCTAAATATCTCTAAACACACTAACTACATTTTGAAGGATTTTGAGGTAAAGGACACTTATGGATGTGTTGATTTGATTCTGGCTATTTGGTTTTTTGCATATGATGATGTCACTTCCTGTGACATCATGCCACAGCTGAGACAGTTGCTTGGTTTGGAATGGAATAATAGTTTAATTGACATGTGCAGCTGATTGATAAAATGCTGCAAAAAATCTGTATTTTTGTTGTAAAGTTGTCCAAATGAAGTTCTTAGCAATGCATATTACTAATCAAAAATTACGTTTTAATATATTTACGGTAGGAACTTTACAAAATATCTTCATGGAACATGATTTTTACTTAATATCCTAATGATTTTTGTCATAAATACAAAATTGATCATTTTGACCCATCCAATGTATTTTTGGCTATTGCTACAAATATACCCATGCTACTTAAGACTGGTTTTGTGGTCTAGGGTCACATAAATAAAGTTAATTCAATCTAAAATATACTCAGAATTTACAATTTCGTCACTTAACCTTGTCACGATATGAAGTTATCTCAAGATTGAGACTGCTAATGCTGCTTCTGGTTCATTTTTCACAGGTTTTTATTTTTCAGGTTGACTGCAATGCACTGTGGGATAGAATAGTGACATTCAATCACATACACATCACATTTGGCAAATATTATACAGTAGGTCATTTAGGTATTTCATGCATACATATGAAAAATTATGTATACATACTGTAGAATTACACTATTTAATAATTTGGTTAATTAAAAAAAAAAAAAAAAAAAAAAATTTTTCTCTGCTCGCCATGCATTTATTTGATCAAAAATACTGTAAAAATCATAAATATTATTATGATTTAAAATAGCTGTTTTCTATGTGGATATGTTTTAAAAAAGTATTTTATTTCTGTGATCAAATCTGAATTTTCAGCATCATTACTCCAGTCTTTAGTGTCACATGATCCTTCAGAAATCATTCTAATATGCTGATTTGCTGCTCAAGAAACATTTCATTTTATAATCAGTGTTGAAAACAGTGCTGCTTAATGAACCCAAACTTTTGAGTAATATGAGGAAGGTGGAGGCAGGCCTAAAATTAATGGGAGAAATTGCAGCTCTTATTATGGTGGTTGTAGGACAGAAAGCCCCGCCTTTAAATTAAAAGAGCCAATCACCTTAGGCATCACATGATCTTAACGCTCTAAAATGCACATTAGCTGAACCATACTAAAAATATATATTTTGCGTGTGTGTGTTTGTGTGATTTTTAGCTCAAGAAGGACAATTTATGATAAAATCTTTGTCAGTTTTATTGTTGATTTGTATTTGATTATAGACATGCAAGCTTGGTAATTAGTTTTGGAGATTTTGTTTATTTCTCTTTTCTAGAAAAGCCTGCCTGGGGGTGGTAATAAAACAGATGGCAAGTGGATTGACTTGATTTTGATGTAGCCTTGGGGTTTTCTTGTGTGTTTGTAGGTCCATGAGACACTGGTGTAATTTTATGGTTCAAAACGGTGCTCATGACGCTTTGTGCAGCTCACAGTGAGCCTTAAAGGATTAGTTCACTTCCAGAACAAAATTTACAGATAATTTACTCACCCCTTTGTCTTTCTTTCTTCAGTCATAAAAATGTTTTTTTGAGGAAAACATTTTAGGATTTCTCTCCATATAGTGAACTTCTATGGTGCCCGTGAGTTTGAACTTCCAAAATGCTGTTTGAAAGCAGCTTCAAAGGGCTCGATTTTGAAGTTGGAGAAGAAAATGAGATGGGAGTTTTTCGACATACCCTAACTGCCCGGAGTTCACACAGAGCTAGACAAGATGAGCATTTGAGGTTAAAAAGTATATAAATTGTCAATTTTTATAGAAAATAACTGATCGTTTCGCTGGGATCATTTAGAACCTTTGAAGGTGCATTTAAACTACATTTTTGAAGTTCAAACTCAGGGCACCATAGAAATCCATTATATGAAGAAAAATCCTGAAATGTTTTTCTCAGAAAAACATAATTTCTTGATGACAAGGGGGTGAGTAAATTATCTGTAAATTTTTGTTTGGGAAGTGAACTTCCCCTTTTACTACCCATCAGTCTTTGCGGCATGGATGTTTTTACGCTTTACTGTGAGTTTTCTCTAGCTGGACAGGATTATCAACAATATCCATTTTTCTGATATTTTCTGATATCAGAGTGTGTGTTATTAGCTTTCAAATTCATTATTTTTGGATGCAGTTTCTCTCATGTCCTGGTTTGTAATATGACATTTTTTCTGTTTTCAGATGCAGCAGCAGGAACTCGCCCAAATGAGACAACGAGACGCCAACCTGACGGCACTCGCCGCCATCGGCCCTCGGAAAAAACGCAAAGTAGACTCGCCAGGAGCTACAACGACAGGCACTGAGGTACGAACCTTTCTACACCAAACCATATTACATGAGTGCGATCGGTTGTAAGCTGAGAGATGAAATTGTAATATTTGATTTGATCCCATATTTTAAACTTTGGATATTAAGGGCTGGTTGATATATATGATATTCATAATATATTCAGGATTTTACTGTCTATATAAATTTAAGCAACAAAGTGATTATTGTGCTTACTTTTTGTCATTGCCCAAACATAGAGACATGTTGCTGGACTATTTTCGGCAACTGTCTTTTGTTGTTTTGTGAGAGAATCAGTAAGTTTGATTCATTTGAGTGAATCATTTTAAATAGATGAGTTGATTCAGAACTCTTCAGTGATTCATTTACTGTTTGAAAAACATTGATCACTAGATTTTTACAATATTTTAATTCTCACATTATTCATTATGAATCTACTTGACTAAAATTAGCTTGGTTGACATTGTTGTCTCTGATGGAGCCAAAAAACAAAACAAAACAAATGAAATCAGTTATTTCAGAGTAAATACTGTGTTCTGGTATTCGTTTTGAAATAGCTGAAAGTGACTTTTGGATATTTTTTTTATTAGTTTTAACACCATTAAAGGGGTCATCGGATGCTAAGTTCCCTTGAGTTGTTTGAAATCTGTATAAGTTTCTTATGGAAGCCTGTTTCAGCGAGTTTGTCTCGGAATTCTGAGTTCATAACTCGCAATTGTGAGTTTATATCATGCAGTTGCGACTTTATTTATCAGAATTGTGAGTTTATATTTTGCAGTTCTGACTATATTTTGAATTTATGACTAATATGACACCTAAAATAATTGATTTTATAAGTGCTGACATCCTTTTTTGTAATATGGCATGTCTCGGAGAGCGATTCGTTCAGTTGCACATGCGCAACATCCTATTAGGTTCTGTACTGGAATTAGTTCACCTGTTTCGAGTCATAGACAAAATTTCGCTAATCATAGACTAAAGACTCAAACAATTAATGAATCTTTTCTGTTTCTTATAGAATTATAGTTTTGTCTTGTTTGTGTTGTGATCAACGTTTGTGTAAGCAGTAGATGTGTTAGGGAAGTAACACGTAACATTTTAATTATATTTTGCTAAAATGAACAAAATGACTCAAAAAGATTCGTTCATTTTGCTGTACGAGACTCCGAGGTCCGAGTCGGTAAAATGATCCGAACTTCCCATCACTACTACGAATCACGTCTAAGTTCATCGTCGGTGTACTGAGTATGGCGAAAAAACTCCATCTTATTTTCTCCTACAACTTGAGAGGAGGACATCGTTGTACCTTTTTGTTACTAAACATCATTTAACTTACTTGCACTTTCTTAGTCTTTGCGCGTTCACTTTGTAAACACTGGGTCTGTAGTTCCGCCTGCGTTCCGTGTGACCTTTCGACGTGATTCAGTAGTACGTAGCGTCATGAACGGGCATCCCAGAGCCTGTGCTACACAAGCTTTTGTGCTTAAAAAGTACAAAAAAAAAAAAATCGAAAAAAATGACAGATTGTTTAGCCAGATAAGACCCTTCTTCCTCGGCTGGGATAGTTTAGAGAAGGTGCATTTAAACTACATTTTGGAAGTTCAAAATTAGGGCACCAATTAAGTCTTGAAAATCCTGAAATGTTTTCCTCAAAAACCATAATTTCTTCACGACTAAAGACAGAAAGACATGAACATCTTGGATGACAAAAGAGTGAGTAAATTATTTGTGAATTGTTGTTCTGGAAGTGGACTTCTCCTTTAAGACTGGTTTTGTGGTCCAGGGTCACATATGTATTGATGGATATTATACTGATTATAATACAGTGTTTGTTATTTTGCGTCATGCTCTTGGGGATTAATGTTTATTTGTTTCATTGTAAGTATTAGTCTTTTATCAAAGCAAAAAATAAACGTCAGAGAATTTTTCCCTGCAGTGTTTGTCCAGTTTCCCACAGCAGTGAACGGGACGCGGTGCACGTCTGTCGTCCGTGAGCGCATTAGCAGTGTTGTTCGGATGCGGATCGCAGTGCCGCTACACATATGGCTACCAGCTCTGCTCCGCATTACGCAGGATTACGCCGCGCGCACTGGAGACATGCAGAAACGCCACTATTATATTTCCTCAACATGGTGTTGTACATGAAGTCATTGGGTTTAGCTGCATCTGGTCAATGTTTAGCTTTGCGCTTGCCATCAGAGGGCCTGTTCATATTCCCTCACGGATTCCGACTAATGTTTGAATACCATAAACCGGAAAAAAACACTTTGTGAATGTCAGCCGGTCATTTTAAAAAACGTTGACGTGTGTGTGTGTTTGCTCAATTCCTGCAGTGAACACAACCTCAGCGGAGGCAGCCTAACTAAATAAATGCGTTACTTCTGCATCGTGAACACCATCCTGACCTCTTTCGCTTTATCGTAACCGTCCTGATGTCAACAAGACGCATGAAATGTATATGTACACACACACAGATACTGCGCTTAGGAGTAGTTTTTACCCTGCTTGTATTGGTTTTTTATTGGTTTGCAGCATTAAAATTGACTTTATTTGGCGCTTTTGCAAATGATGAACAGACAAAGTGTTTAATGTCAAATTAAAAACACTTCTGCTCACCAAGGCTGCACTTACTTGGTCAAAAAAGGCAGTTAAACAGTGAAATATTATTACAATTTCAAAGAACAGTTTTCTATGTCAATATATAGTAAAATGTAATTTATGTCTGTGATCAAAGCTGAATTTTCAGCATCGTTACTCCAGTCTTTAGTGTCACATGATCCTTCAGAAATCATTCTAATATGCTGATTTGCTGCATTTATTTGATCAAAAATGCAGTAAAAATGTGAAATATTATTATAATTTCAAATAGCTGTTTTCTATGTGAATATTTGTTAAAATGTAATTTATTTCTGTGATCAAAGCTGAATTGTCAATATCATTACTCTAGTTTTCAGTGTCACATGATCCTTCTGAAATCATTCTAATATTCTGATTTGCTGCTCAAGAAACATTTATGATTATTATCAATGTTAAAAACAGTTGCGCTGGCCAGTATTTTTGAGGAAAGGTGATACATTTTATTTTTCAGAATTCAAAAGAACAGCATTTATTTGAAACCGAAATCTTTTGTTACATTGCTACTGTCTTTACAGTTACTTTGGATTAATTTAATGCATCTTTGCTAAATTGAAAAAAAAAAGTTATTGAATATCTAAGAACCATCTGATAGCAGTGTCATGGCTAAGGGTCTTGGCTGTTTTGTGTTTTCTGTGTTTAATTGTAGGGTGTTTTTCTGAAGTAACGCCGCCCATCTGACCACCTCTCATTTTCATGAGTAGAGAAAGGCAGGATAGACAGAGGAAAGAATGTTAACTTATTTTCACTTTATTTTCACCTCCCCTCATTTCTTCATTTCGGCTGGGGCTGCGTGCCGCCCTGGGGCGTTTTCTCTGCTTTCTCCAGAGCAAAGTGAATGTGACTTTTCTAAGGGGGTCACGGAGTGGCTGCGGGCTACGGCAGCGCCGCCGTATTCCGGCCTTTTCTGAGTTTCACTCTGGGGCTCGGCAGAGATTTCATCTGCGCGCGAATGTGCCGTGGGGCGCGGGCTCAGGGTGAGCTGCACCGCTTCATTCGCGGTACTCTGATTGTCGGAGTATCCGGACTCTGTTCTGCCACGTTAATCCCAAACAAAAGCCTCTCAGTGTCCGGAAACGGCCACCAGACTGAGAGGGAGTAATGAGAGAGATGCTGAAAGAGCTGCAGGATTATTATAGTTAACTAATACTTAAGCTGGAAAAAAAAATAAAAAAATTGGCTTAAAATAAAATGAACCTCAACTGAAATAAAATATAAAAGAAATTGCATTTATTTTATAATGACATGGAAGAAGAGGAAACATTGCTGAGGAAACATTTCTCATTTTCATGAAATAAAACAAAAAATGTATATTATAAAATGAATTAATTATTAAAACTAATAAAACTGAGAAAGCACAATAAAATGACTAAAAACGTAATTTAATTAAAATTATTTAATATGTCAGAAAAATATAAAAATTAAAAACTAATTTAAAATATTACGCAAGCAAAATACATTGAAAAAAAACTGAACTGAGTTTAATTAATATGTAATTAAAATTAAATATAAACAGAAAAATATTTAAATTAAAAACTAATTTTACAAGCTAATTTAAAATATTAATAAAAATACTAAAAAGTCATTTAATTAAAATAAAATAATAAAAATGAAAAACTAATTTTACAAGCTAATTTAAAATATTAATAAAATACCAAATTACTAAAGAAGTAATTTAATTAAAATAATTAATGTCTAACTAAAATCAAATATAAACAGAAAAAAATAAAAATTAAAAACTAGTTTTACAATTTAAAATTTGCTAATTTAAAATATTAATAAAAATACAAAATTTCTAAAAAGTAATCTAATTAAAATAAAATAATAAAAATTAAAAAGGTAATTTAAAATAATAAAATACTAAATTACTACAAAAAGTAATTTAATTAAAACCTAATTAAAATGAAATATAATCAGAAAAAATACAAATGTTACTACTAATTTTAAAAAATAATTTAAGAAATTACTATAAACTTTTATAGAGTTATAGAGTTTATTATAGAGTACTCTATAGAGATTATAAAGTAGATTCAATCTTGGGAGAATCTGATTAGAAATTGAGAATAATAGAATATGACGAAAATATGTTTGTCATCTTAATCTTTCATCAAAGTTCAATTAAAGCTTTCTTAATAGGTTTTTCGGAGTATATTAGATCATTAGATAAATTTTATCTTACTCAAAAATACATTATATTATGTGCATGTAATATGGGAGAATTTTATGATTAATACATTTTTGACTGTTGATTGCAGACTTGACAAATGTGAGAACATTGTTGAGATCTTTTGTGAAACAATGCGACGTGTGAGAATACTAGGGTCATGATAGTTCGATGATAGTTTAATGGTAGTTTTTGTCCCTTTTTGAAGTTTGTCAGCCCCTCATCACTATAATATTCCTCATAACTTCCCTTTTATGTTTCGTAGAAGAAAGTAAGTCGTACGGTTTTGGATCGACATGAGGATTTCTTCCTTTTTGGGTGAACTACTCCTTTACAGAGATCTCATTTGTGATGTTTCTGTCCTATGGGTTACCCTGAAACGCCCCGTCAGAGCGTGTGTGTGACTGAAATCAGGTAGCGCTGATGGCGGGGCGGCTGTGGGTGTTTCTTCCTCCTCCTTCACCCCTCCTCTCCTCTCCTCTCCTCTCCTCTCCTCTCGTCTGGCCAGGCAGCAGATCGCCGTGGGGCTGAACCTGATAGCCCATGTTGAGCGTAAAGTCTGTCTCCATCCTGAGCCGGAGAGCGCAAACAAAGAGGCCTTACAGCGCTCCGAGGGATAGATTAGAGAGAGGGAGACAGGGGCCCCTAACTGGCCCTCGCTCGGGGTCATTGCACAGGCAGGAGCCACAGTAACAAACTCTTTCCTTTCGCTCTCAGCGCACACACAAGCTTTGAAGTTCAGCACAAAGACGCTGTGTGGGACGCGAAACGAAGCGAGAAAGAGAAAAAAGAACGTGTAAATGAGTTTGAGTGAGTGAGTGAGTGAGTGTGGTTAAATTCACAGGTGCAGGAAATGAGCCACTAATAATATGACAGGCAGGTGATGTTATTTCCTTGACGCTATGTAACAGTTCAACATGTGTTTCACTTTGACCTGTCTCGTAATGCCACTATGGATCCGAGTGTGGTTTTGCAGTTGATTACAGTAAAATATTTAATGGCAATATTAATATATTTATATTTATTCAGTTAGCACATTTTTCTAGGGTGTTCGGGGGGTTCGCTTAGGCATTTCCAGGTGTTTGAGTGGTTGCCAGGGCATTTCTCAGGAATTCTGGGTGGTCGTTAGGCTGTTGCTAGGAGTTTGGCTGGTTGCTAGGGTGTTTCTAGGGTACTCTGGGTGGTTGCTAGGGCGCTGCTTGGATTTTTGGGTCGTTGTCATGCTGTTGCTAATGTATTCTGGTTGTTGCTAGGGCATTACTAGGTGTTTGTGTGATTTCCAGGATGTTTCTAGGGTATTCTAGATGGTCGTAGGACATTGCTATGGGTTTGGGTGGTTGCCAGGGTGTTTCTATGGTATTCTGGGTGGTTGCTAGGGCGTTACTAGGTGTTTGTGTGATTGTCAGGTTGTTTCTAGGGTATTCTAGGTGGTTGTAAAACATTGCTATGGGTTTGGGTGGTTGTCAGGGTTTTTCTAGGGCATTCTGGATGGTCTCTTGGGTGTTTGCGTGGTTGCAAGAATGTTTCTAGCATATCCTGGGTGGTCACTATGGTGTTGCTAGGTGTTTAGGTGGTTTCCAGTGGGTTTTAGAGTATACTGGGTGGTTGGTAGGGCATTGCTTGGATGTTTGGGTCGTTGTCATGGTGTTTCTAGAGTATTCTGGGTGGTCATAGTACATTGTTATGTGTTTAGATGGTTGCCAGGATGTTTCTAAGGTATGCTGGGTGGTTGCTAGGGCGTTACTAGGTGTTTTATTTGATTTCCAGGATGTTTCTAAGGTATTCTAGGTAGTCGCAGGACATTGCTATGGGTTTGGGTGGTTGCCAGGGTTTTTTTAGTGCATTCTGGATGGTCGCTATGGTCTTGCTGAGTGCTAGGTGTTTAGGTGGTTGCCAGTGTGTTTCTAGGGTATTCTGGGTGGTCGCTAGAAGATTATTAGGTGTTTGGGTGGTTGTCTGGGTGTTTCTAGGGCATTCTGGATGGTTGCTAAGGTGTTGCTGGGTGTTTGCATGGTTGCCAAGGTGTTTCTAGGGTATTCTGGGAGGTTGCTAGTGCATTGTTCGGATGATTGGGTTGTTGTCATTGTGTTTCTAGAGTATTCTGGGTGGTCGCTAAGGCATTACTAGGTGTTTGGCTGGTTGCCAGGGTATTTCTAAGGTATTCTGGGTGTTTGCTAGGACGTTGCTAGATGTTTGTGTAATTTTCAGGATGTTTCTAGGGTATTGTAGGTGGTCGTAGGATATTGCTATGGGTTTGGGTGGTTGCCAGGGTTTTTCTAGGGCATTCTGGATGGTTGCTAGGGTGTTGCTGGTTGTTTGGGTGGTTGCCAGGGTGTTTCTAGGATATTCTGGTTGGTCGATAGGACATTATTAGGTGTTTGGGTCATTGCCAGGGTGTTTCTAGGGCTTTCTGGGTGGTCGCTAGGGTGTTGCTGGGTGTTCAGGTGGTTGCTTTAATGTTTCTAAGGTATTCTAGGTGGTCGCTAGGGCATTGCTGGGTGTTTGGGTGGTTGCCAGTGTGTTTCTAGGGTATTCTGGGTGGTTGTTGGGATATTAATAGGTGTTTGAGTGGTTGCCAGTGCGATTTTAGGGTATTCAGGGTGGTTGGTAGATGTTTAGGTGGTTGGCATGATGTTTCTAGGGTATTTTGGGTGGTTGCTTGGGCATGACCAAGTATTTGGGTGGTTGCCAGGGTGTTTCTAGGGTTTTCAGGGTGGTTGCTAGGTGTTTTCCAGGGTGGTTTCCAGGCTGGGGTCATTTATGACTAATTCTCTGTTTGAAACAGCATATGAGTAATAGTGATGCTTGACTTAACAAATCCCACTAATTATTCCTGTGTAGTAAATTGCAGTAAAGGATCAGCAAAACAGGGAGATCGAATGGGGTTTTTTATTTAAAATGTGTCACCTTTTTCTTTTAAGGTTGTGGATGAGAAAAAAGGCATAAGTAGGGAAAGACTGCGAGCGAGGGAGAGAGAGAAAGAGAGGGGAAAAGCACAAGGAAAACTGATGCCCTTTCCTCCAGCTAAATTAACAGGAATCACGTGGAAAACAATCCGAGCCGGGAATGAAAGGGGGGGTGGAACCATTAAAATGCGCCCGGGGCGATGGACTGCGCCCAGTATCACTAAAAATGCTCTCGCTACAGATGTGCAGGCAGGCTTACAGGCAAACTCTGCTCTTGTTCTATAGCTACAATTAAAATCAACCTCCCTGCCAAAAAATTGGATGGTAGAAAGAGAGAAAAGCAGACATGAACATCAAAGACAGATTGAAATGTGTAGTCAGTAATAAGAATGGTCTCCAAGCCCCGCGGTTCTCCACGGTCCTCTTGTTAATGAGAATTTTTGACCTCTGGTTTGTAAGTTAAACTTGTAATCTTGGTTAATGAAGTAAATCAATCCCAACTTGGAGTGAGCAGCCTTTCCTTCCATCCAGCCTTTCTGTGTCTTCGCCTGCTTTCGCTCGTCTTTTTCTTCTCCTCCCATCTTTCCCAGCCTGAGTAAACGCGGGCAGATCTTTCAGCCAGACAAACAGGAAGGCCACGGGTGTGTTGTCTCTCTCTCTCTGTGTGTGTGCTCTTTGACGTCTGCTTGGCGAGCCGTTTGGTTTTCGTAGCCCTTCTGAAGGGCTGGTGGAGGGACCCGGTCACAAGAGACACTCTATTGAGACACTCTGTTTGAGTCTGTATTTGACCCCTGTCTCTCATTTGAACTGTAATAAAGCATATTGTTTTAGAAAAGTACTTTAGCTGGAATGGACTAATTTTTGTAATTTTTTTGTCATTTTTTTTTGAACAGCAAGATTATTAATGTTTTTTAAATGAAGTCTCTTCTGCTCACCAAGCCTGCATTTTTTTTTATTCAAAGTACAGCAAAACCAGTAAAATTTTGAAATATTTTTACTATTTAAATTAGCTTTATTCAGTTTGAATATATTTTAAAAATGTAATTTATTTCTGTGATTTCAAAGCTGATTTTTTTGCATCATTACTCCAGTCACATGATCCTTCAGAAATCATTCTAATATCCTGATTTGCTGCTCAAAAAACATTTATTATTATTATTATTATGTTGAAAACAGCTGAGTAGAATTTTTTTCAGGTTTCGTTGATGAATAGTAAGTTCAGAAGAACAGCATCTGTCTGAAATAGAAATCTTTTGTAACATTATAAATGTCTTTATCATCAATTTAAAGCATCCTTGCTAAATAAAAGTATTAATTTCTATAATTTCTATTTCTATTCATCAAGGAATCCCGAAAAAAAGTAGTCAGCTGTTTTAAATATTGATAATAATAATAATACATGTTTCTTGAACAAGAAATCAGCATTCTGAAAGATCATGTGACACTAAAGACTGGAGTAATGATACTGAAAATGTATCTTTGATCACAGGAATAAATTACATTTTAATATATATTTAAATATAAAGCAGTTATTTTAAATAGCAAACATATTTCACAATATTACTGCTTTTGCTGTAATATGGATCAAATAAATGCAGGCTTGGTGAGCAGAAGAGATTACTTTGAAAAACATTAAAAATTTTACTGTTCAAACTTTTTTTCGTTATAGCCATTAACTAATCAAATAGATATTGTTTTAACAGTCATTGTTTGGTTCAAATCTAGCCTAGACATGTTTCAAATGAAGTTATGCACTGAAACATTATATTTTTCTGTAGAAAAATGTGAAAACTGTTTGAAATAGAAAATCTAAGAAAATCTAAAAACAAAATCATCAACATTTTTAACAAGCCATTAAATCTTTAAATGAGTAACCATTATTTACTCTAGCACTGTTTTGAAGATTTTTTTTTAATAGAGTTTGCAACATCATTTATTTTTATTTCAAATTTAATTTAATTTAATTTAATTTAATTTATTTATTTGTCTGCAACTGGATGCATAATATCAGGACAATAAATAAAGCCTTGGTTTATTTATTTAAATGTCAGAAGCATTTACAAGTCTAGATTGAGCATCAGATATGTATATTTTAAGATTATTTATTCATTTATTTGTTTGTTTGCTTGTTCGTTTACATGACTTGAACATCCAAGAAGATCTCAGCTCAGTTTTGAACACTTAAAATATATAAATATATATAAATAGGTATCATATACAACAATATTCTGTATGTATATAGTCAGAAGTAGAACATGTCATCTTGCTTTTAGAGAACTGAACAAACTTCATTTTAAATTAAAAGCAGGCAAATTCATATTAAAAGACCCACCTCATGATTCACGTGTGACATGTTTGTTTGCATCAGTCTGCAAATGTTTGCGAGGCCTTTGCAAACAGCAGCGCAATTACTATTTCACGCACGGCGACGACAGATAGTGCATGTGGCTCTTTAACTCGACGGCGATTTCAGTAACCGCAAGAATTCGTCGGCACGTGTGCGCGTGGTCTACATCGGTTGGAGGGTTCGTGCGGGTCAATGATCTGAGACTCTGTAAAGTCTCAACGTCTGCTTGTTGTCTTTCCGCACACAATGACCTGCTCCGACACGCACGCCTGTCAGTCCAGGTCACAGATAACTTCCTTACATGACTCATTTCATTCTGATGGGTTTTTCTTGATTGTTTTTTAGTGCATGAGTTTGTTCCTCCCAGCTGCACCACACCCACCCCGTCCATGTGAATCCATCAGCCGTAAACCAGCAGTCTGCATCAAATAAACAATATTCAGGAATAATCGCACCAAATGAAAACCATCAGCGCTAACGTTTGTGTCACGTGTCTAAACTTCCCAAACGCTCTGCCACGACTCATGTATTCCGGTTAGGTGAATGAAAAAACTGTTTTGTATACATATTTTCATTCATGTTCACAAAGCGGGAGATTTAGTCTCGTTTTTGTTTCCTGGCTGCGCTCATTTGAAGGTTCAGCTCTGTTAAAAACACCTCACATCCGTCGAAAACGCCCTTAGTGGTTTTCCGTGCAGCCCGAGAGGGATCTGCGAGGAAGGAGAAGTTGAAAGCGCTATACATCACGCAGGAAAAGGCCGTTTAGTGCCACGGTTTTCCCTGTGGTCCTGTAGAGCGGTGCGGGAACTGGCCTACGGAAAAGCTCGGACAATAGCGCTCTGTATCCCGCCTGGAGGGCCGCCAGTTTGGATGGGTCAACTACATCATGTTTAATAAGATATTTGTGTCTTACGTTATGCCAAGATGAAAAACCATGCAACAGGAGGGTCGAGAGACGTCGAGTTTCTTAAAAACAAAGATTCTTTATTGATATTTTAAAGTTGTGTAGTGAAAACAGATTCTTTAGATTATTAATTTGCTTTTGGAGCCTTTATTTTTAAAAGCGTGAATTAAAATATATATACACAAGCACAAATCTGCACTAATAAAAAAGCCTTCAGACGAATGTTTCCATAAAATCTGGATTCTCCATGTTGCTGCCAGTGAAACTTTGTGCAAAAAAATGGTTAAATATACAGTTTTGACAACAAAGTTGAGCCTGAGGGCAGGTTCAGATACTCATCTTAAAGAAATTAATTACCTCCCTTGTTAATCTAGATATAATTAAGTTTCTGAAGAATGAATTTCACTGCAGTTTTGCCATGGAGACGTTACGGCAAGCAGAGCCAAAACTAGAAGCTGCTGGTCAGGGATGATGGGATATCCTGCTGATGCATTCCCTCTGTCCTTCCCACGCTTGTCTGGGAATACATCATCTATCCCGCTATAAACCGGAGATTAGCGTTAACATGAGGTGGGTGCAAACCAAACCTGCCAGGAACATGTCCGGGATGCGTTTCACCCCAAAATCGAGAGAAAAAAGAATGAATGTTTGACTTTTATGTGTTTTAGAGAAGTTAGGTCATCTATATTCTAGTGTACTCTTGTGACTGAGTTAACTTATGCAGTCCATTATGTATTTGTAGTTTTCTACTGGGGAAACAGACCAAAAATATCCTGCACTGCACAGACTTTTTGTCCAATCAGATGCTGTACATTCTGAATCTCCATTATCTAATGACGTACCTAAAGTTTACTGGCTCAGTAAGATTTTTAATGTTTTTAAAAACAAGTCTCTTCTGCTCACCAAGGCTGTGTTTATTTGATCAAAAACACAGTAAAAATGTGAAATATTATTGCAATATAAAGTAGCTATTTTCTATGTAAATATATAGTGAAATGTAATTTATTCCAGTGATCAAAGCGGAATTTTCAGCATCATTACTCCAGTCTTCAGTGTCACATGATCCTTCAGAAATCATTCTAATATGCTGATTTGCTGCTCAAGGAAAAATTCTGAATATCATCAATGTTGAAAACAGTTGTGCTGCCAAATATTTTCATGAAAACCATGATGCATTTTTATTTTCAGGATTTTTTGGACAAACACAAATGTAAAAGAACAGCATTTATTTGAAATAGAATCTTTTGCAACAGTATAAATGTCTTTGCTGTCACTTTTGACCAATTTAATGCATTCTTGCTAAATAATAATAATAAAAAATTTCATTTTTCATTTAAAAAAATGTAGAGATGTATTGATCCCAAGCCTGAACAGTAGTGTATATCAGTGCCTCAATTTAATAATAATAATACTAATAACAATTATTATTATTATTTTATATGCAGTGTATGCATTACAAATAACTCCAAACAAAAAAGTAACTCCAGTATTTTTTTTTCCCCATTTATTGATTAAAAGCTACCCTTTCTCCACGTTGAGAAAAGTTCTAGAATAAATGTGAACATGAATTAATTCATCTCAAACACAAAAAACTGATTCAGAAATTCAACTCTGAATATATGTTAAATAATACAAATATCCTTTATGCATTTAATCCCATTTTACTAACCAATGTCTTTGCTGCCGACCTTCGATGATCCAAGTCAACCATACTAATAAGCAAAAATTACTCAATATAATCTAACATTTGTTTTTCTTTTTTTTATTGCTGAGGAGTTGACATTTTTTTCCTTCTGCGGTCTACTGTACAGACGTAAATTTACTTTTCTCAAAGCCTGAGGCTTTTGGTGTGAAAAGGCTTTTACATTTGCCAAAATATAAGTTATAAAAACAAACAAGCAACCCTGTCTAGATTTAAAAAAGTAACACAAAAGTAAAGTAACGCATTACTTTCCATAAAATGTAACTAAGTAACATAATTAGTTACTTTTTTAGGGAGTAACTCAATATTGTAATGCATTACTTTTAAAAGTAACTTTCCACAACACTGTTTATATGTATATGTGTGTGTATATATATATATATTTAAAAAATGGGAGTTATGAAAAAAAAATGTACATAAAATAAGCCATTTATAAACAAATGGCAAATGACTATATATATATATATATATATATATATATGCCATTTAATTTTTTTGTGAAATATTTATACATCATTATAGTATTTGTAGTATGCGTTTTATTGCCTTTTTAGTCATTAATATAGTTTATAATGAATATTATTTGAATAAAAATCTAACTACAACATTAAACTGCAGTTTTGTACAGTAATAAAGTAAAAATTATATTTTTATTACATTAAATGATTATATTACAGAAATGAGAATTACTAACAGAACTAACTAGAAGTACTAGAAGTAAAATCCATATATGCAAATACATCTATATGCGTATTTAATTGTACTGAGAAAGCAAACGGTGCTGAAACTGGCTTTATTTTCCTAATGTGTTTATGTGTTTTATTTTGTGGTGAAATTTGAGCCAGACATATTTTGATGAGATTCCGGGCGTCTGTTTCAGTCGTTTGTGTTTAACGGCGGTTGTTTGTACTGCGCACTAGAGGCCATTGAGTCTTTTGAAGCGAATATGACTGGAATCTGAATCCAGTCGGCTGTAATTCACCCCAGGATCTACTTTCCATCATCCTTGGGAAACGTATTTAGAGTCGGCGCTCTCTCGCGTCTGTGAAATTAGCCGCGGTCTCGTTGAGCTCTGCTACATTGTGACATTACTGCAAAACACTTTTGTGTTGCTATCTATTAAAGCATGTTGTTTCTTTTTGATTTTATTATTTGTGTCAGCTACGTTCTGCTGGTGGAAAGGTTGATGCCCGAGGACACGAGCAAGTGAAAATGCTGGAATGATCTTTCATTAAAGGCTGCCAGTGGAAGAGGAAATCTGAGATGGAAAGAGATGTTAAAACGTATGGCGTTAGCAAAACACAACTGCCCACATAAACACGGCAAACTGCATCTTCGTGTACCGATTTGACTCGCGTTTCTAATCTATAAAGCTACGTAGACTCTAAAAACACATGTAGTAAAATCCCTGAAGAGTATTTTGAAAGCGAATAGATTTAATAATCAAACGACTTGCTGCCGGGGAACCAAATTCATCTTTACCCCTTTCTCGAGCAAATCATCATCACTTATTTATTTTTGGCTAGAACTCTGCGCGGAAGTAACGATTCTGAAAGTGACTTTTAATTTGACGGGCCTTCGGTCGCTGCGTTCGGGGAAGGCTTGATTAAAAAGAGGAGCACCATATTGTTTGCAGATGGAGGCGCTTCAGGAGGAGTTGTAATTGAATTTCTGCGTGGAGATGGCAGGCCAACCTCAGCACCTGTCTGGCACCTACGACCAGACTGGGAAAGAGTGACTGAAAAAGACATTCAGCAATTCCGCTTCGGAAACATTTCTCGGAATGGAATGTTAGGATGATACGACACAATGTTGCATGACCTCATCAGCAGAAACAGATGCAAAGTTGGATTTTCAGCATCATTACTCTAGGCTTCAATGTCACGTGATCCTTTGCAAATCATTCTAATATGCTGATTTGCTGCTCAAAAAATATTTATTATTATTATTAATATTAAAAACTATGGAAGCCCGTTTCTGTCACTGGATAAAAAAATGAATTCAGACTTTTTTTCAAAATTGCAGGATTAGAATTTTTCCTCACAATTCTAAGTTTATATCTCCGAATTCCGACTTTTTTTTTTATTGCAATTCTGAGAAAAAGTCAGAATTGTAAAAAAAAGGCGCAACTATTATTTTTATTTCATAGTGGGCACAAAAACGCAGAATAGCAAGATATAAACTCAGAACTGTGACAAAACAGCAATTCTGAATTTACATCACACAATTCTGACCTTTTTTCTGAGAATTGCGAGATATAAAATCTGAATTGCAAAGTTTTTTAAATAAATTTTTCTCAGAATTGCATAAAAATAAAAAATAAATAAAAAATCTAAATTTCAAGGTTTTTTTAATTGCAATTATGACAAAAAGTCAGAATTGTGAGATAAACAGTCACAACTATTATTTTTACTTCACGGCGAACACAAAAACACTGAAATATAAACTCTAAATTTGGACAAAAAAGTCAGAATTCTGTGTTTCTGTATTTTTGTGTCCACCATAAAAATAATAGTGATTTTATTAATTTTTTTATATTTCACAACTCAGACTCTTTTCTCAAAATTGCACAATATAAACTTAGAATTTTTACATTTTTCTCAGAATTGCACAAAAAAAAAAAGTTTGCGAGATATAAACTCAGAACTGTGACTCTGAATTTCTTGCACAATTCTGAGTTTGCATCTAACAGTTCAGATTTTTTCCTCAGAACCGCAATATTTAAAATCAGAATTGCAAGATATGAAGTCAGAACTTTGGCGTTCTTACAACTCCAAGTTTACATCTCATAATTTTGTGTTTTTTTGTCAACCACAGAATAAAAACTCTTAGAACTGTCTCAGAATTTCTCTCACACTCAAAAATAAAGGTGCTTCACGATGCTGTAGAAGAACCTTTTTTGTTTAAATGGTTCCATAAAGAACCTTTAACGTCTGAAGAAGGTTCTTTGTGGCTAAAGAAGGTTCTTCAAAAAAAAAAAAAGGTAAGAAAGAGATGGTTCTTTAAAGAAACTTTCACTGAATGGTTCTTTGTGGGACCAAGCATATTTTTTCTATGGCATCGCTATGAAGGACCTTTTAAAGCACCTTTATTTTTAAGAGTGCAGAATGGTAAGAAAAAAAGTCTGAGTTTGTATCTTGTGCAATTCCAAGTATTCAGTATTGCAAGATATAAAACCAGAATTGCAAGAAAAAAGTCATCTCACAATTCTGTATTGTTGTGTTCACCATGGAATAAAAATAATAATTTTGACTTTTAATCCTACAATTTTGGCTTTTTTTCTCAGAACTGCAATTTAAAAAGTCTGGATTGTGAGATAAAAAGTTGCAGTTTCTTTTTGGCAAAAACAAGCTTCCACAAAAAGTGAGCTGCTTCTTGTTATTGTGGAAATTGTAATAAGTGATTCAGAAATTCCACTTTGGAATTCTGGGAAACATTTCTGGGAATGTTAGGATGTCTTTTGACACTCAGTCATGTTGCGTGACCTCATTGGCTGTAATACGGCTCAAATGGACATTTGACAGTAATACTGAATCATAAAAAATGTGCCACACAAGCACGCACGCGGGAATCGCCCTGATCCGGGTGGCTCGTTCGAGTTTCCCTGTGAAATCCTGGCACGGTGTAATTAGGTCAGTCGTTTAGTGCATTAATGAGGGTTAATTGCGCGACGTTTGATCTGTGCTCTCTGCCACACATGAGCCGGGTTTCCATTCCTCCAGTATAAATGTCCATTCATACGCTTCTTTTCCTGTTTAACGCAGCGCCAGTGATCCGTGCGGATATCACCACAAATCCATCGCTGTGTTTTTAATAAAACACACCGACGTGTCCAGCTCGCCTCCAAAAGTAGCAACAAATCTCCAGTAATCTCCTCCAGCGTTCCTGCTTCCGTCGAGCATATGGCGTGTAGATTGTGTTTTGATGCGACGTGTTTTTCACAGACGTATTTTGTTTTGCGTGCATGTTCGGGGTGGAAAAACATGGCGCGGCTAAAATTAGCAAGCGAAGAGAAGGGCTGGAGTGAATAAACAAGCCAATCCATTAGCGTGGACGGGTTATTGGCTTATTTCGCCTCTTCTAAGGGCGGCCCATTAAAAGTGGTAATGTGTGCCCGCAGCTCTGCCCGAGGGACTCGGAGGAGGCCAGCGAGGAATATTTCACATGCATCAGGCGCCTGAATTAAATAGACCAATGTTCCCTAAAAAGACTGAAGTACATCTCTTTCTGATGTGCGTCTCGGGCAAAAAAATTCATTGATCTTGGAATGTCCCTTGGCAATTATAAAATATTAAATCCAAGTCACACTTTTTGGCTCAGCTTAATTCCTCCTCTCTCTCTCCATCTCTCGCTCTCTCTCCCGCTGTTCATTGCTTCCTCCATTTGATCAATTTTAAAAGTTTGCAATGTTTTCTAATGGAAAGAATCCCAGTAGTGCTGCATAAATTGTTGCCGCGTTCGCATGCAGTTCAGATTGAGAACCCCGATTAAATGAATAGTTAATCTAAAAAATAAAAAAAATTCAGAACATTTACTCACCCTCAGGCCATCCGAGATGTAGATGAGTTTGTTTCTTCATCAGATTTGTAGAAATGTAGCATTCCATCACTTGCTCACCAACGGATCCTCTGCAGTGAATGGGTGCCGTCAGAGCGAGAGTTCCAACAGCTGATAAAAACATAACAATAATCCACAAGTAATCTACACCCATCCAGTCCATCTTGTGAAATGAAAAGCTGCATGTTTGTAAGAAACAAATCCAACATTAAGACTTTTTTAACTAAAATACGAGTGCATAATCCATAATAACACTTCCTTCAGTAAAAAAAAAAATGGTCTGGTCTGAATCAGGAGAGAAATCTGCACAAATCAAGCACCGTTTACAAGCCAAAACAGTTCTAAACAAATATAGATTTGGAAATGTAGCATTCCATCACTTGCTGACCAACAGATCCTCTGCAATGAATGGGTGCCGTCAGAATGAGAGTCCAAACAGCTGATAAAAACATCACAATAATCCACAAATAATCCACACCACTCCAGTCCATCTTGTGAAATGAAAAGCTGCATGTTTGTAAGAAACAAATCCAACATTAAGACGTTTTTAACTAAAATATGAGTGCATAATCCATAATAACACTCCCTCCAGTGAAAAAGTGGTCTGTTCTGAATCAGGAGAGAAATCTGCACAAATCAAACACCATTTACAAGCCAAAGCAGTCCAAAACAGTTCTAAACAAATATAGATTTGGAAATATGTAGCATTCCATCACTTACTGACCAACGGATCCTCTGCAGTGAATGGGTGCCGTCAGAGCGAGAGTTCCAACAGCTGATAAAAACATAACGATAATCCACAAGTAATCCACACCCATCCAGTCCATCTTGTGAAATGAAAAGCTGCATGTTTGTAAGAAACAAATCCAACATTAAGGCATTTTTAATTGAAATACGAGTGCATAATCCATAATAACACTTCCTTCAGTAAAAAAAAAATGGTCTGGTCTGAATCAGGAGAGAAATCTCAACAGATCAAGCACCGTTTACAAGCCAAAACAGTTCTAAACAAATACAGATTTGGAAATGTAGCATTCCATCACTTGCTGACCAACAGATCCTCTGCAGTGAATGGGTGCCGTCAGAATGAGAGTCCAAACAGCTGATAAAAACATCACAATAATCCACAAGTAATCCACACCGCTCCAGTCCACTAAACGTCTTGCGAAGCCAAAAGCTGAGTGTTTGTAAGAAAAAAAATCCATTATTAAGCCGTTTTTCATTTCAAACCATTGCTTCTGGCTAAAATATGAGTCCATAATCCATAATAACGCTTCCTCCTTTCTTCTGTTGTCCTCTCACATTAAAATCCAGCTGCATATTTGTTTAGAGCTGTTTAGGCTTGTAAATGATGCTTGATCTGTACAGATTTCTCTCCTGATTCAGACCAGACCACTTTTTCACTGGAGGAAGCATTATTATGGATTATGGACTCGTATTTTAGTTAAAAACATCTTAATGATGGATTTTTTCTTATAAACATGTAGCTTTTGGCTTCACAAGATGTTAACTGATGTACTGGAGTGGTGTGGATTACTTATGATGTTTTTATCAGCTGTTTGGTCTCTCATTCTGACGGCACCCATTCACCGCCATTGTTAAGCAAGTGATGTGATGCTACATTACTCCAAATCTAATGAAGAAACAAACCCATTTACATCTCGGATGGCCTGAGGGTGAGTACATTTTCAGCAAATGTTAATTTTTGGCTAAATTATTCCTTTAATATGTACTTGTGTGTTTTATAAGATTTGTCACAAAAGGTTTCGTTAAAGATGTTAACTGTCATTAGGGCGATTAACCTCACGCCTGCCTCTTCCCGTGTCCTTTGAGACATCAGAGCCGTCCGTGGCTAATTGGCCAAATAATTAAATTTAACCGTGATCTTAATAAATATATTCAGCCAGCTGTTTGACGGGCCACACAGTTCATTAGAGCCGGTGTGTGTTTGTGATTCGGGTAATTAAGATTTAGAATCGATCATTGAATGCATAATGCAGGAGTCAGTAATCCGTGCGCAGGGACTCCTGCCTTTCCTCGCATCCGCCTGCTAAGAGCCCGTTTACCTCACGGCCTGCTGAGGGGTTTTATTTAGCGAGCCTAATTAACTCAGATTTCGCAATGTTTTCTTTTTCCTCTCTACCTCCTTTTTTTTTTTTTGGCTAAACAATATGTTTTGACTCAAGCAATACTCAATTAACTCGGGTTGTGCATTCATAGGTTTTCGTATCTAAATTTATAGCGTAATTAATATGCACGTGAACATGTTAAACGTGTTCGCTCGTTCAAAACCGCTGTTGTAAATCTACAAATGAATGAATTCAAATAAGCATGTCAAATTGCTTGTTTTTGTTTCTTTATGTGTGTGTGTGCAATGCTGACTGAAACCTGCAGATGGTAATTATAAAGCGTGCTACACCATCAAACCAGCATTCAAGCGCTCTTATTTTCCGCACCAGCCCAAATCACAGTCGCTCGCACTCAAGTTCTGCTTTCTACATCTGTCATATTGCTGTCTGATGAATCCAGACATGTATTTTTTAACAATCCATAAATTATGTATTCTGAGCTGTAATGAACACAGTTGAGTGATACTCTCTGTGATCTCGCTCTGAAGGAGATCTGATATTTTCCTCACTGCAGTCTCAGACTGTTCATTATACGCGTTCAGGTCGCTGTGATGGAGGGACTGCATGCGAATGCATGTAAACAGTGGGGATGCACCTATTTATTTACTTAAATTCTGCCTGAAATTGATAAGAAGTTAAATATTGTCATGCAATGGCTGATAAATGGCTAATATTATAAATATATACTATTTTGTGTACACGTTTCCTCTTTTGTAATTCACTTTGGATGAAAGCATCTTCTAAATATGTGACTGTGAACCACGGGTATATTTGTAGCAATAGCCAAAAATACATTGTATAGGTCAAAATGATCGATTTTTCTTTTATGCCAAAAATCATTAGGATATTAAATAAAGCTCATGTTCCATGAAGATATTTTGTAAATTTCCCACCTTAAATATATCAAAACTTAATTTTTGATTAGTAATATGCATTGCTAAGAACTTCATTTGGACAATTTTAAAGGCGATTTTCTCAGTATTTTGATTTTTTTTGCACCCTCAGATTGTATCTAGGCCAAATATTGTTGCATCCTAACAAACCGTTCATCAATGGAAAGCTTATTTACTTAAAAAAATTGACCCTTATGACTGTTTTTGTGGTACAGGGTTACATATATACATGTAAATGTAGATCAATTCACAGGCTACAAGTGCTTTAAAGCTGTAATGTTTCATTCCAGTGCCACTAGTGTCATAAAACAGAGTTGCAAGAATAATATCTGTTATCAAACAGGTTTTCAGACCACTCCCCCTTTGTGTCATTGGTCAGTCAGACTGATAGCCCTACCCCCAAACTAATGTTATTGGTTGAGTGAGCATTGCAGTGATTGTGATGCTTAAACGAGCATTTTTACAATTGATTTCTAGTTTTATCTGCATTTAAACTGTAATAGAAAAAAATACATTTTACTTTTACAACATTTGGCTAAAGGACAACAATGCATTACAGAAGTAAATGCAAACTTTGTTCAAGTAATGCATCAAACTCTTTTTTTGTATGCATATAGCACTTAAAATAATATTTTTTTTCTATGCATAGAGCTCTTAAAGGTTTAAATCATTGCATTCATTTACTGTATGCTGTGCCTTTAAAATAGCCCTGCAATGCTGCAGTTTTAAGTTTTGAATCTTCAATAGCCAGAAACAAGCATTCACAATGAAATATCTAGTGCATAAACAAACAATTTGGTAACAATATCATGCATCCCTAGAAAACAGTCTACATGCCATCATACGCATATGCTCATAATTACATGGCACTGATTGTGTATGAACACACCTACGTGATTGACATGTCTCTTATGGGTGGTCTAGGCACAAACAGCCACGCTGGATCGTGTTACTCTGTGTATCCGATCTGATTCATTGCTTTTCTCTCTGGGCACACATTCATGCTCTTTGTGTTTTATTGCAGCACAATCTGTCTAAACTTTTATTTTTTTGTATGGTTGCATGTGTATTCGTTCTTTTGTAGTGCGGGTGTGTTTGTGTTGTGAAGCTGTTTGGATATCAGACGGCGCTCTAGGTGTTTTCCCACAGTGCCGACGGGCTTCCCCCGCCCAACCTCCCGCCTCAGGTACAGGAAGATTTCAGTGCTTCCTCCTGCAAACTTGTGCAATTATCACTGCAAGAGTGTAGATTTAAACCGAGTCAATATGTAGATAAGGTTTGCGCATACATACAAAAGGAAGTCGGATTTGGTGCGTAAAAAGAGGGTACGAGGCGAGCCCGTCGGCCTTCTGTGAGGAAACGGGCCTAGTTTGCAGCTTAGCAATGGATTTTGGCTTCGTATTGTTGCTTAGCACAGTTAGAATTTTTTTTTTTAATCTTAATTGCACACGGGCTTATGTGCCATACATTGTAAAAAAAAAAAAAAAAAAAAAAAAAGAGGTTCCTCCCGTGAAAGCGATATAAAAACCCTTTCATAGATTCATACCAGAACTTCAAACATCATGCATCACTTTGACCTCCTCAAAAAAATATTTTGCTATTTATTAGTTGCATAGGTATACACTAACGGTCAAAAGTTAGGAATAATTGCATTTTAATTGCTTGTTTTTTCTAAGAAGTCTCTTAAGCTCACCAAGGCTGCATTTATTTGATAAAAAATACAGTAAAAATAGTAAAATATTATTACAATTTAAAATAACTGTTTTCTATGTAAATATATTTTGAAATGTAATTTATTATTGATGCAACGCTGAGTTTTCAGTATCATTACTCCAGTCTTCGGTGTCGCATGATACATTATTCACAAATAAAATTATGTATATTTTTAATTCTTAATTAACACAAACTTTTAAATGGTAGTGTATCATGGTTTCTACATAAATATGAAGCAGCTCTGTTCATATTTTTACAATATATTTACATAGAAAACATCTATTTTAAATTACAGTAATATTTCACATTTTTACAGTATTTTTGATTAAATAAATGCAGTCTTGGTGAGCAGAAGATACTTCTTTAATAAAATCAATAAAAATTTGTTAAAAATTATGTTTGTTCTCTGAATGTGACTAAATGGTATTCATTTGCAGTCAGTCATTCTCCTAAATGAATAAATGCATATGACTAAATGAAAGAATAAATGCGATAAAGACCCTTTCACAGACTTACACCAGAGCTTTAAACATCATGAAAAAATTATTTTGCTATTTATTAGTTGCAAAGGTATACACTACTGGTCAAAAGTTTTTTTTTTTTTTTTTAATTTAAAGAAGTCTCTTAAGCTCACCAAGGCTGAATTTATTTGATCAACAATACAGTAAAATAGTAAAATATTATTGCAATTTAAAATAACTGTTTTATATTTAAATATATTTTGAAATGTAATTTATTTGTGTGATGCAGTCTGAATTTTCAGCATCATTACTCCAGTCTTCAGTGTCACATGATGCATTATTCACAAATAAAATGACACATTTTTTATTCTTACTTGCCTCAATTTGAATGTTTTCAGCATATTATAATGTTTTCAACATTAAGAAATGTTTCTTGAGCAGAAAATCAGCATATTAGAATGATTTCTGAAGCATCATGTGACACTGAAGGCTGGAGTAATGATGCTGAAAATTCAGCTTTGATCACAGGAATAAATTATGTTTTGCAAGATATCCACATAGGAAACAGCTATTTTTAATTATAAAAACATTTCATTTTTTTACAGTATTTTTGATTAAATAAATGCGGCCTTGGTGAGCAGAAGACGACAATGTTTATTCTCTGAATGTGACTAAACGGCATTCATTTGCATTCAGATGAATAAATGCATATGATTTTTGTGTAATGCAAATGATCAGCAGTAAATAGGGTCAAAGTTGCACTTTAAGCATTGCATTACAGCACTTGACACTTCTTTGCTCTGTAGAGTTCAGTGCGTTGGGGAACATCAATGTGAGTCTTTATTTTTTTCTGGGACACACTCACATTAAACATGACTGTTATTGCATCAACAAAGTTTGAGAAGCCCGACGACCTGAAGAATTCAGACTTCTGTCCCAGTAGGTACACAAACGACTGGCGCAGGGCAAACGCTTTGGCTCTTCTGAAGCTTTTTTAAATCTTCATGATCTCCCCGTCGTGTGCGTGCATGCTTTATTCATTCGTAGTGAGATGTTTTGCGTCTTTGAGGAGTTTCAGTAGGATTTGACAGCTCTGGGTCCGGGTCGCTCGCCACATCAGCGTTAAAAGAAAGTTTGATTCTCTGCGAACAGGCGTTCAAAAATAGCTCTTTTCCGTAACGACCTTATTAGAGATGTTTTCCCTCTGTCAGGTCACCCTTTGTGCAGGTTCTTAGTGTTGTGTCGAAGCTTCACAAAGGCATCAAAAAGTGGCGTTTGGGAACTTGCCACAAAGGCTGTTATCTGTAGCTCCACCTTCCATTTCCAAATCCAAATTAAATTTTAAAACAGCCGCTGAAACGGCGTTTAAAACGTGAGCACGGCAAAACCAACAAGGCCTCATTAGCGGGATCTTCTGAGGACGAGCGTTTAGACTTGACGCTCATTACGCCGACTTCCCGTTCGAAGTCTAATTGGGTTCGTTTTCTACGTGAAACGCTTTGAATGTTTAATGCGCCACTTGTTAAAGTTCCACGACTCATAACGGTCTGTGAGTTTTTTCTGCGTCGAGTCAGAGGGAGATCAGGGTCAGCGCGGATGGCGGTGGAAAATGCCATGATTCGCTCGCATGTGTTTGGGTCGTGTTCCCCTGTTTATCTTCACGCAACTCTGTCTGCTTAAAAGAGTTTGTTTCTAGACAACTGCTCTGTTTATGGGAATAAATAGTCAGCGTGCATCGCATTACAGCCCGTTCGGAGAGTTTCTGATCTCCCCCGAAACGAACTTCCAGTTAATTATAGTTCCTGCTCGATTTCGCCGCTCTCAAAACTGGCGTTTTCTCGCAAAAATAATGACTGCTAATTAGGCCTTTTGTTCAGCGTCTAGCTCGTTTGTTTCTCCCAGGCTCTGAAAGCTGAAGTTTCCTAGCAAGGAAAGTTTTGTTTGCCAGCAAAGTTTCCGGGCGTTTAGCTCACTGACCCTTTCGGAGAGGTAGAAACCCTTTCATGTCGAACCCGCGGACGCTCCGACCGGAGGCGTTCGCTATGGCAGCTTTGTCTACTAATTAGAAAATTCCTGACCTCCGGCGAGATGTTTTAATTATGTGTTGTGTCAACGAGTTTGCCGACGCTCAGCTCGAGTGGGTGAGCAGAGGAACCTGCACGTCTCTCCCTCTTTCTCTCTCGTGTCCGTCGTGCATGACCTCCTCATCGCCATGTTTGTTTTCCCATGCTTAAGTAGCCAAACGAGACGCCGTTTGTGTGGGTGTGAAGCGAAACGGCGAAACAGCGCGACAGCGGCTGTCTGTGAGTCAGAGGCGCGAGGCAGGAAAGGGTTAAGGAGCGAGTGAGAGGGGATGCTGAGAGCGCGGCTGCTGCAGAACATAGCCGTGTTCGTGCGAAGGCAAGTCATTTCCCGAAACACTGCAGACACTGCGCCTCAGGCGCTCTGAAACCTTTGGAGACCAAAATGGCTTGCAGGAGTTAGAAGTAATAAGGTGTTTTTTTTTTTCGCCTTCTTTCTCCTTGACTGAAATTCTGCAGTTGCTATGCATCGCCATGGAGCTCGCCGGCCGTGTTTTTCCTCGTGTTTTATGTCGGGCATTAAGATGCTTACCGGCCCGCCATTTTTGAGATTTGTTGCTCTTTAGTTGGCCGGCGAATTGCAGTTGTTTGTTTTGAATGTAATTCTGCCATTTTTCATCAAGATCATACCAGCACCACTTATTCTCTCTCTCTCTCCCTGTGTTTCTTTTTTTCCAGTATTTCTGCTACACAAAATATAAAGCGACTTAGCTTTTTGTTAACGTCTAATGAAATGCACATTCAGCCTGTTGGGCAGCACTTACAACCTTGTATATTTCTGGACCGTGAGGATGATACTGTAGTATTACCTGGGCTTAATTTATGCATTTTAAATGGTCATGCAATGTGAAAAATTAATAGTGTAAGTATAAATATATATTGGCTGACAAATAATATGAGCTTATAAACGCTGCATGCATAATACATTTATTTTAATAAGAATTATGCAATTTCTTATTTAATTAAAAGCAGCCTCTTAAATTCCATGATCTGATACGTTTTACCATGGTATCAACCACATTTGAATTTGCATAGTTTATGAGATTCACTCTTTTATGAGCCTCCATGGAAAAAAAATAAAAATAAAATAGAATAAAATAACTTTTAGAGTACTGTGGTATTACCTGGGCGTAATTTATGCCATTTTTCCTTTCACTATTTAATTTTAAATGGTTTATTTCATAAAAAACACTCATATATTCCATGATCTGATATTTTACCATGGTACTACTGCTGTACTGTTTTCTAAGTGAGTGCATGACCCATATTAGCCTTTGCATACATTTACTCTTTTATGAACTTCCATAAAAAAAAAAAAAAAAAAAAAAAAATAATAATAAAAAAAAAAATAAATTAAATTAAATTAAATTAAATTAAATTACATTTTAATTTTAAGGAAATCATGGTGTTATTATTTTTAATTATTTTTACCTTCACTGGATATTTTTTAAATGTCCTGTGGTCCAACAAATAAATATTTTTTGGTATAAATATCCTCTCTCTAATCTAGCAAATCTAAAAACCTGCATGCATAATAATTATATTCATTTTAAAAAGATTTATAAAAAAACTATAATAATAATAATTCTTTAATAATATGATTTTTATAATTTTTATATTAATTTAATTAATATTAATATTTATGTAAAATAATTATATTTAAACAATTAATTAAAATTATATTAAAAAATTATAATGATTATATATCATTATATAATAATTGTTATTATATTTAAATAAATTAAAAAAATAATTAATTAAAACACATACATTATCTAAATTATATTTAATTTTTAATTATATTATTTTTATATTAATTATTAAATCAATTATTAGAATCAAAATAAAAAATAAAAAATAAATTATTAATTATTTTTTTTCATATTACATTTATATTTATTTCGATTTATTATATTTTATTTATTATATTATTATTTATTACTTGCATGTTTAATTATATAGTTATTTCTCTCTATCAAGTGAAGGTCTCCAATTATCATTTTCATCAGGTACCACATTCACCATTTTACAAGCTTCATCAGAGACCAAAACAATAAAGCGAATCAAACTGATTCATCCGGCAAATCTCTAAATCTGAATCTTACGAAGGCGTGTAAAGCGCACACATATCGACGGCTCTCTCGAGCCTCTCTGACCCTTTGATTAGCACAAAGCCGAAAAACAAAGCCATCCTCATCCTTTTCTCCTGCCTTTGTTAATGTTGGCTGCCGTGGCGCGGTTCAAAGCGAGGGCTGCACGTATAATCCGCACAATATACATCTGTGAATTATTATTGTAATTCTTTATACGTTTATTGGAGCTGAATAAACTCCACATCAAATACATCACTCGGGCGATGTCGAAAACGCCTCGGGCCAATCACTCGACATCTGCTAACTCTTTCAAAATGTCCTCATCGGCCTTTTCTCCTGGCGAAGGAGGAGGAGAGGAAAAGTGAGAGGGAATTTCTGGTCTTAATTAATGGCCGTTGCCGGTGTGGAGCGGAGAGCGAGAGGCTTCGGGCCCCGCGGCGAGGCTGGTGTGCCGCTCTGAGCGCGAGGAAGGCAACATGGAGGTAGACATGTGGGAAAGCTTTGGCTCTTGGCTCGGCCTCAGTCGCTCTGACATGATGGGAGGGCCTCTCCCACACTCCTGACGACAGCGAGAACGAGAGAGTGCTGAAGTCCTAATGGAAAAGCACCAGTCATCGTGTCTGAAGTCATTCTCCGACTCTAAATGATGGTGAACATGAGTGTTTGTCTGCTTTATCCCACTTATGAAAGCTCCTTGAGGTCAATTTTTTGGTGCAGTACGTACACAGGTCACTTTTCACATTGAAATGTGTTGCATAAAAACATGTTGCCTGTTCAGGGACCATTTAGCTTTTTTACTTTTTACAATGAAAAATTATTATTATTTTTTTTTTACTTATTTTCTTTCTTTTTTTTTGGGGGGATTTTTTTAGTTATTTTTAAATTTCTTGAAATTTTGCATTTACTGTATTCATTAAATATATTATTTGCATTTTTAAAATAACTTTTTTATTTTCTCTCTCTCTATATATATATGTAAATTATTTTTAAAACAATTATTTATAACACATTTTTTATAAAACATTTTTTTTATATTTTATATTAGTATTAATTATTTTTTATATTATTTTTTATTACATATAATATATATTCTATTCATATTTTATGAAATTATTATTCAAATAATTATTTTAATAATAAATAATATTATTAAATTATTCTTTGAAGCCTCTCTCTCTGTACTGTATATATAAAAGTAGGTTAAATGACTGTTTAATTTCGGGAATTATGTGGAAATTGAGTATTGTAACCTTTTTTTTTTTTTTTTTTTTTTTTTTTAGTTTAAAAAATTATATATAATATAATATATATCATATACAAATGATAACTATTTATTTTTTTTAATTGATTTCACTTTTTATCTCATTTATAGTAATAATAATATCTAATAGTATTAATCTTATTATGTAATTATTCTGTACATTTATAATATTATTATTATTATTATTATTATTATTAAAAAAATATTTTTATAACAATATTATAACATTATAATAATTATATATAATATAACAATATATAATTATTACAATAATATAATATTATTAAATTATTCTCTGAAGCTTTTCTCTCTATGAAACATAATTTGGTTAAATCTCTGTTTAATTTTAGGAATTATGTGGAAATTTATTATTTTAATATTGAATACTGTACCATTTTATATATTTTTATTTTTATTTTGGAGTTTAATGTTTGTGAGATTCTAATCTAATTTAACAAAATAATTGTCTGTTTAATTTTGGAAATTATTGTGGAAATTGTTTTATTTAAAAATTATATATTATATTTAAAATCACTTATTTGTGAGTTTTGTTTAATCATTTATAGTAATAATAATATTAAATATTATCAATCTTTTATGTAATTATTTCTAAAATAATTATAATAATTTTTTTTTAAATGGAATTACCTGTTTTTGCAAATGAACTCTTCATATGTTTATTAAATATTATATATATACTGTATTTCTCCCTGGTCATTTGAGAGGACCCCACATGAAGAGCTCATTGTCCCGCTGTCAGATTTCATCAGTTTGTTCTTTTGGTCTGTAACGGCGTTTCTCTCTGATTCCATCTATCGCTTCATATTCGGCTGTCTTCTGTTGGTGTGTTTGCTGAGATAGCAGTATTGCTAATGTGTGTGTGTGTGTGTGTCTGGCAAAGTGGACCATTAACCTGTAGCCCTGAGGTGAAACCGCAGCCAAGTCCAATATTGGCTCCAGCATCAAGGGCTGCTGCTTCACGCCACTCAAAAACACTCAGAGAAAGACGCTGATCAGCAGAAAGAAGCTGAAGATGGACTCGATGCAAATTCAAGCGGCTACCTTCAGCCTTCTGCCAACCGTGAACCAATTACAGAGTCCGAGACGGCAGGAGCAGAAAACATACATTATTAACCCAAAGTAAATTTAGCAAAGTGGGAGCTAATCTGGCTCATCCGTGAGCTTCACGCGGAGGGAAAGTGATTCTTTGGCAGGGGATAAAGCAGTTACGCAGTCTGTGATCGCTTTACAAATAAAGGTGCCAACCTGTTATCGGCTGGGTTTGAGCTCGGGTCTAGAACTGACATGCTCTCAAAGCTGTAGGGAGAAATAGAAATGTAAATGGCTCAAAATAGAACTGAGAGGCCAAATGGGTTTTGTTAGATTTCCAATAGGAGCTGCGTACGGTCAGAAGGTCAAAAGTTCATCGACAGCAGACAGACAGACAGATGAGGATCACAACAGACAAAAGCCTAAAATCTTTCCAGCCTTTTGAAGTTTTACTTTATTTATTAGAACTAAATCCTTAAGATGTCTTCAGATTATTATGTAATTTTTATGAGTTTCTCTCAGCAAATTTAAATATAATAATTATTTTATTTTATTTTATTTTGTTTATTATTTATTTATAGATTTAGGTCTTTAAATTGATTTAGAAATATGAGACGTATTTTAATTATTTTAAGGCTTCATACTGAGCTCCTCAAAAGATTTAAATCTTATATATTTATGAAATGAAGGAGATTTAGGAGATTTGGGATTTTTTAGGTATTTCTTTATTTCCTTTATTTTTGAGATTTGGGCTTTAATTTATTTGTTTTGAAATAAATATTTGGAATTTATCTGCGTTATTATAAGACATCATATCGATATCAGCAGAGTTCAATTTAATAACCTACTATTTATTTATTTAGGACTTTAAATTTATTTAGAAATATGAGATGTATTTGAATTATTTTAAGGCTTCATATTGAGTTCCTTAAAAGATTTAAATCGTATTTATTTATGAAATTAAGGAGATTTAGGAGATTTTGGATTTTTTTATGTATTTCTTTATTTCATTTATTTCTGAGAATTGGGGCTTTAATTTATTTGTTTTGAAATAAATATTTGGAATTTATTTGAGTTATTGTAAGACATCATATGGAGTCTCTCAACAAAGTTAAATTTAATAACCTATTATTTATTTATTTACGGCTTTAATTTATTGGCTTAAAAATACATATTTAAGATGTATTTGAGTTACTATAAGATGTCCTACTGAGTCTCTCAACAGATTTAAATCTAATTTATTTATTTATGTATTTTGTTATTAATGTGATTTATTGATTTCATTTGTTTAGAAATAAATCCTCAAGATGTATTTGATGTATGTATTATTATAAGACATCATATCGAGTCTCTCAACAGGTTTAAATTTAATAACCATTTATTTATTTATTTATTTATGAGATGCAGGGCTTTAATTTATTTGTTTAGAAATAAATATTTAAGATGTATCTGGGTTATTTCAAGATGCCATGTTGAGTCTCTCAACAGATGTAAATAGTATTTATTAATTAATTAATTAATTTATTTATTTATAAGATTGAAGAAATTTAGGGATTGAAATTTGGGGCTTTTATTTGTTCTGAAATAAATATTTAAGAAATATTTGAGTTATTATAAGACTATTATAAGTCTGTCAACATTTAAATCTTATCTATTTATTTTTTTTATTTATTCATGTATTTTGTTATTTAATTTTGTTTATTAATAAATACTCGAGATGTATGTGAGTGTTTATTAGATGTCATACTGAGCCTTGAAGAAGATTTAAATCTTTAGTATTTTATTTTCATTTAATTTTATCATCTCAATCTGTGAAGTTTAACATTTTTACTTCCTTTTATCTATTTATATTTTGATGTAGAATCAACTTTTAAGAAGGTTTCGAAGGTTTAAAATTTGATCATTTGGTTCTTGTACTATTTTTTAAAAATAGAACTGGATCTTGATTCTCATTCCCAGATGATTATGAGCCAAAATCAGGTTCAGTAATGAATCGGCTTCATGTATCTGATCACACACATATTGTGTAAATGAGGTCTGATTCACTCGTTACTGGTCAGTGTCAGTGTTTTCTCGTGCTCTGATGGTGTGAAGACACGCAAATGTGTGTGTGTGTGAGATTTCGTGTTGGTGCCGCCGGCTGATTGTCATGAGCGTTGTGTTGGTGAAGAGGCTGCAGGCGCGTCTTGGGCTCGTCTCTCTGCTCCAAACACGTGCACGCAGTCAGAAATTGTCTGAAAAGATGTATGGAGGTATCCGTGTGCTAGCTGTCGGATGGATATGTCATATGACATTACGCCCGCCAGCGGCTCGGCGCTGATAAAATGACAGATGCTGTTTTTTGCCTCACGGATTTTTGCCTTCCCACAAATCTTTTCTTCTCCGCTTCCTTCAGCTCCACGCTGACCTTCGCCAAATCCACGTCTCTGATTCGACAGTCCCCAAATGTAAATTAGCAGTCGTTCGGTGTGTTTGGCTCCTCTGAATCAGCTGAGCGTGTGTGTGTGTGTGTGTGTGTTTATGTACTTGTTAACGTGAGGTTACGAGATGCACGAATCTCCATGGAAACAGACGTCAACAGGGCTGTGTTTGGGTTACTGGCGTTGGCTGTAGGACTCGTACAGTGGGAGGAAAGACGTGAGCGCCGGTGGAGGACTGACCTTTCTGCCTGCGTTTGGATCACTTACTCTTGCTCCGTGCGGTGGCCCTCCGGGCGCCGGAGCCAATCTGTGTTCCTGAGGCCAGAAAACATGCACGGGCCATGAACATACCACAGACTTTCAGGCGGTGATGGGAATAACGAATTACTGTTTCCCCCTGTTACAACACCGTTAAGGTTACTTTAGAAATGTAATAGGTTACAGATTACAAGTTACTCTGTTTAAAATGTAACATGTAGTGTAACGTTTCAATTACTTTATTAAAGTAATGTAACTTATTACATTTGATTACTTCTCTAAACTTCCAATATTTTCAACTGTTAATCATTTTGTAACATTTAAACCAGGCAGAGTTAATCTCACAGTAGCACTCAACACTGATTACTGTCAGACTTTTAAAATCTTTTATCGCTTGAATTAAAGGAGAAGTCCACTTCCAAAACAGAGATTCACATATGATGTAGTCACCCCCTTGTCATCCAAGATGTTCATGTCTTTCTTTCTTCAGTCATAAAGAAATAGTTTGAAATGATCGGTTATTTTCATTAGGAAAATAATACTATTTAAATACTTCTTAATCTCAAACGCTCATCTTGTCTTGCTCTCCTTGAACTCTGTGTATTCTGACTCAAGACAGTTAGTGTATGTCGAAAAACTCGTATTTTCTCCCTCAACTTCAAAAATCATTTCAGAATCATCCTACATCGCTGCAGAAGTACCAACCCAGTCTTTGCAAAGTGAACATGCAAAGAAGATCAAAAACTTTTAACAAAAAAAGGTAAAACAGTGATATAGGACGATTTTAAAGTTGAGGGAGAACATGAGATGGGAGTTTTTTGACATACACTAACTGTCATGAACTGGAAAAAAAGTCCAGGCAGAGTAAGACAAGACGAGCGCTTGGCATTAAAAAGTATATAAATTGTATTATTTTTATTAAAATAACCTATTGTTATGCTAGATAAGACTCTTCTTCCTTTATCGTTTACAACTGCATTTGGGATTGTTTGAAGACGCATTTAAAGGGGTCATCGGATGCCCATTTTCCATAAGCTGATATGATTCTTTAGGGTCTTAATGAAAAGTCTATAATATACTTTGGTTAAAAATTCTCAATGGTTGTGTAAAACAACACCCTTTTTACCATCAAAATCAGCTCTGCAAAAATCATCTCATTCTGGTCGAGGTTGCTTTAAATGTTAATGAGCTCTGCTCGCCCCGCCCCTCTCTTCTCTCTGTGGAGTGACGAGCCTGTTTACTTCAGCCGCATTTAGCCGTGTTTAGCCGCTAAACTTGCTAACTAGCACATTATTAGGAAAGGCGATCACGAAGATTCATAAAAACACCCTTACGCTCACTTCTGCTGTAAGTGAAGCTGGATCCCGAATGATTTGCGCGAACATAGATGCATTTATGTAGATCAGGAGGTGCATTCCCTTCACAAACAAATGTAATCCGCTGCATCTTCAGCAGCTCAGATGTCGGGAGTAAATGACGACCACTATGTTCATTATTACATCCAGCAACACAACACCTCAATCACTCAATCAGAGATATTCTTGTCTAACTTACATCCCTGCTCCGGCATCAAAACAATGGAGGTCGGACTGTTATAGCACAACTGTTTTCAACATTGATAATAGGCAGAAATTTTTCTTGAGCAGCAAATCAGCATATTAGAATGATTTCTGAAGGATTATGTGATCCTGAAGACTGGAGTGATGATGCTGAAAAAATTGATCACAGGAATAAATTACATTTTACAGTATATGCACATTGAAAACAGCTATTTTAAATTGTAGTAATATTTCAAATTTTTACTGTATTTTTAATCAAATAAATGCAACCTCGGAAAGCAGAAGAAACTTTTTTCAAATACAAAAATAAATCTTACAACCCGAAACCTTTGAATGCAAATACTGTATAACATTTATTTACATTAAATTATTAAAATATATAATTAAATTTAATTGAAATATAAACGTTGGCAAAGGCTATTTTCAGTAACTCCATGATTGCTTAGATATTTTACCTTTAATACAGAAAGTATAATAATTCTGTTTGTATTTACAGCATCTATTAATATTTGCGCTGGCTTTTTGGAAATGCATTTTGTTACCATTTATACTTGTTACAAACAGAATCTACAGCTACAACTTTTTTTCAACTACTTTTTCTATTTACACTGTGTAAATAACATACACCGCCCTCCAAAAGATTGGAAACGCCCTAGAAAAGTGGGGTCTTGGACAATATTGGCATGAATCCTTTTTAATTTGTGAAAATTTTGCACTGATAAGGGACAACACAAACTACACAAACACAAACATATTTTATTACATAAACAGTTTATACTTAGAATTTATAAAACATTTATAAAACTTAAATTACAGCTCTGCATAATCTGGGCCTAAATTGATTGTATTCTAAACTTAATTGGCAATCAGTTGTTGAAGCTATTAAGGTGTGCTGACCCAAAAATCTTTTAAAAACCTGGGCCAAGTTTAAACCAGTAACCAGGTATCACAGCTGGCAAAGGGGCATGTCTGACTTTGACATGTATATATTGCCATTATTATGTAATCAAAATGAAAATTATTATTGCTGGTCTTCAATGATAATGTCAACTTACTTTAAAGTATTTGCACCAAAATAATGATAATGTTTATGCTGATATCATCCAAAACCACACTTTGCCAGGGGTGTTTCCAAACTTTTGGAGGGCAGTGTACCATTTTTTATTTTTTATTTTTTTTTTTGTTTCTTTGCAGTGGTGTAAATTGCTGCCTATAAATCAACACTATCAATCAACTAACAATCAACTATTTTTTTGGTTGGTCTGTTGGTTTTGGGGGGTTTATTGTCATAAGACTGATGGATTGATTGATTGATTGAAATAATGCTTAAATAAGATAAGATATAAATATTGGATAAAAAGCATAAAAAAATAAAAATGAGTAATATTGTATTGAAATACAGTAAGTTTAAGTACAAAAATTACTAAAACTAAAATAAAATTAAATTAAAGCAAAATAGAAATCTAACTCAGCGAATAAAATGACAAGTTTAACTAAATAAAAAAAACAGAAAACTAAATATATTTAAAATATATAGAAAATATGTGGGGGGAAAAATGAAAATGTAAAATTATTTAGAAATACTATGTAAGTAAATAAAAACACTGAGCAATTTGGTTATAATTTATTTTCTGACTTTCATTTATTTATTTATTTTGATTAACCTGTAGTTCATTTTCAGTAAGCACTACAATTTCTTAAAACTGCCATGAAATGCAACTGCTGTCAACAACACTTTCATATTTTCCTGATGATTTAAAAGGCACAGACCATAAAATCATTCATACACAATTACTGTAAACAATTCAAAATACTCTTAATCTTGCTAGCTGCCTAAAAGTGATTAATTTTGTAATATTCACAATTAAAAAAATCTTTGGCGGCACACGTTTTCTTCCTTTGTCAGTTTTTCTTTCATCATCTCTTCAAACACATGCCTGCATGTGAATACTGAGCGCACAAACCCGCCAGAGGCCCGTCAGCGTGTCCAGGTAGATGGATGCGTTTGATTGGTCCAGGCTGTGATTGGCATTAATTGCCATGGCAGAAGGCATGCCCGCCTTTCACATGAGGTCAACTCTGATTGGCCTGATGAGGCCAGATCATTCTTCTGGAGGTCCCGGGCCCCGAGGGCATCCCGCACGCTGCCTGTCCTGAATTCACCCCACCTCAGCACACTCCACCCGTCAGATCGGCTGACGGCTCGCCGGAGACGAGAGCGAAGCGGCCACCCTGCGCCGGGTGGCGTACGGAGGGTCTGAGCTACGGCTAACCGTAATGGCGTACGCGTCAGCTGCTTTCCATTAGGCCTGCGTGTCTCGCTGTTGTGTTTACCGAGCGCAATCAGTCTAATTGTGCGACGTCTGTTGCAGAGTGAGACTCCGTTTCCGGTCTTATTTCGCGCGGTTGTTTGTGTTGCGTGGATTCTACCGTCCGATATTTCTCTGTTACTCATGAAAGACGGAGTCTGACTCAGTGTGTAAGAATCCGTGTGTTTATTTGACTTCTGCTTCAGTTTATACTCGGAAGAAGCAAATGAACAGAATGTGAGCAGAAGAATAAACTCGTTTGAGACCAAGCGAGTGGTATTTAAGTTTAAAAAAAGACATTTCTGCTCGTAATAACATCCATTTGAGCATTTCTGCTACTAATAGCATTATAAATGCTAAAATCACTTTAGTTTTCATCCCTTATGCCAGTGTTTTAAGACTGCTGGCCTGTTTAAACTGTGTGACTGTATGTCTCCACTGACGTACAGCTAAATCTGATTCATTCTGCTTTGCATGACAGTTTGACAGCTTGCAGTTGAAGAGAAAAATTAACATGAATATGGGAAAGTCTTGGTATTTGGTTTTGTTTTACTAACTGCAGCAGTAAAAATGAACAAAAGATGGTGTTCTCTAGCGTGACTTGAGAAGATCCAGCAATCATTTTGAGCTTCAGTGGAAGCAAGAAACAAGAAAGAGTCACATGATCAATGGCACTCATCTGCTTACGTTTGATGCAGTTAGTCCGCATGAATGTGGAAATCAAATTAGTTAATTTAATCATTTGTTCCCTTGAAAACAGCTATTTAAAGCCAGCATTAACATTGTGGATTGTGGACAACCTGGAAATACACACATATATATATATATATATAAAATAAAATATAAATATAAAAAATATAAATGTGAAGCAATTATATACAGAAATATATCTAAAATGTCAAACAAATGTTTTTATGTATTTTTTTTATAAAATATATAAAATTTATATATAAAATTGAAGTATAAATATGTATATATGTGTATAAAAATGAAGTGTGTATATTTATTAAGTAATACATACATATATATATATATATATATATATTAGTTTTATTTTAAGAATAAATAAATAAGTACAAAAATATTAATTTGTAAATAAAAAGTATAAAAAAGCACACCGTACATATAATTTATAAATGTAAATATAAAATGTTATTATTTTTTTTTTTTAAATATATACATAAAATAATATATATGTATATATATATATAAGAATATAAATATAAAATATAAATTCTAAAATATATCAAACATAATTTTTTTTAATAATATATATATATATATATATATTTGTTTGGTTTTTTTGTTTTTTTTTTTGTGAATAAATAAAAAGCCTAAAAAAATTTTTTTGTAAATAAAAAGTATAAATAAAAAGCACATATAATTATATGTAATAAGTAAAAATATAATTTTCTAAATATAAAATATAAATTTTAAAATATATAAAACTTATATATACATACTTACATATACACACACATACTTTGTATTTAGAAAATTATATATATATATATATATTATTTTTTTTAAGAATAAATAAAAAGTCTAAAAATATTATTTTGTAAATAAAAAGTAAATAAAAAGCACACTGTGCATATAATTTATAAGTAAAAATATAATTTTCTAAATATAAAATATAAATTTTAAAATATATAAAACATATATAAAATTTTCTAAATACGAAGTATGTGTATGTGTATATATATATATATATATATATAATTAAGAAGTATAAAAATATGATTTTGTAAATAAAAAATATAAATAAAAAGCACACTGTACATATAATTTATATAAACATAATGTATAATTATATTCATTTTATACTATAAAAAGTTATGAAATGGACAAACCAACATTTTAAAGCTTAGTAAACAGCTTATTTATTTCTTTACAAAATAGGTACAAATACAGAATTTTCACAGAAGCAGAAATATTTCAGGATATGTGCAGAATTTTCCAAAAGTAAGATAAAAGGGAATATAGGAAGTGTGATTTCTAGATCTAGAATATATAATGGAAATTAATAATATATATAATATACTAAAATTATATATGCAGCATTATTAATACATAAATATTTACATAAAGTCATTGGCAATTTATGTAATGTATAATTATTTAATTTTATTAAACTAATTTTAATCTAATACAACATCTGAAAATGAATATCATTGTCTTCTTTGGGGTCTTCAAATATTTATCCTTCATAGATAAAACAATCCCACAGTGCACTGCGACAAGCTATGTAAAAAGTATCCAAGAAAGTTTGATATGGAATATTTTTCATTCCATTCTGACCCATATAAATTCAGTGCATTAAAATGGATTATTTTACCCAATATTTTCTGTGTTATGAATTTTTTTGTTAGAATGTCAAACTTTACTGGAAGCATCTCTCATGCTGTTTAAACTCACTACAGCGTCTGTGTGTTTAATATGAGGATTGTGTTTTGTCGTCAGGTGTCGGGGAGTTCGGCAGGTTCTCCGGCCGGATCGACGGCCCCGTCCAGCTCGTCACGGCAGTATAACCGCCAGAGAATAACACGCGTCAACCTCAGGGACTTCATCTTTTACATGGAGCAAGAGAGAGAGACCAGCAGATCTCTGTTACTGTACCGCGCTCTCCTGAAGTAGCCAACGCTGAGCGAACGCTAAACAACTCTACACTACAGAGGAATCAGCAGCCAAACCACCCGAGCAGACGTTCACCCAACGATCGACTTCCTTCTCAGCCCTGCGACGTGCCTTCAGCCCCGTTCACCGCCTCTGTGTCTGTGACCTCGTGATGTCAGCGTTGCTTTTGATAGAAAAGCTTTGAAAAAAGAGAAAAAAAAACGAAGATGTACTTCATGTTTCCTGTTTTCTCCTCAACGTTATTAGGTAAACTGTATTTATGATAGTGGATTTTAAGGCTTGTCTCTCCGGCTTTGAGCCGAGGAGTGTTTGTTTGTTTGTTTGTTTTTTGTGTATGAATGAATCTGACACTGTAAACACTTTCTTCATCAGGTCGCCAAGATCTCGAGATCACCATGAATTAAGCTTTCACTCTCGTTTTATTAATGCGTTTCTTCGTTTTAGTTAAATCATGACCACAATTTGCTATTCGTCATCTTCATTTAAGTAAAAAATTACCACGTTGTAGTAACTCCCTTGATTTGATTTACTAAAACAAGGGAACAAATTAGTACAAATTTGCAGCAATTTACTAAAACAAGAAAAGAAATGTGTAAAAGTTGCCAACGATTTACTAAAATGAAGGTACAAGTTGGAACAAACTGGCCACGATTTACTAAACTGGGGAATGAATTGGTACAAATTAGCAACAATTTACTAAATCAAGGAAACAAATTAGTGCAAATTGACCACGATTTACTAAAACGTGGGAACAAATTAGTACAAATTGGCCAAAATTTACTGAAATGAGCGATCGAATTGGTAAAAATTGGCCACAATGTACTAAAATGAGGGAATGAATTAGTAATAACTGGCCACGATTTACTAAAATAAGGTAACGAATTAGTAAAAATTGGCTGTGATTTACTAAGACGAGGGAACGAATTGTTGAAAATTGGCCACAATTTACTAAAAAGAATGAATAAGTACAAATTGTCAACGATTTACTAAAATGAGGGAACAAATTAGTACAAATTGGCCACAATTTACTGAAATGAGCGATTGAATTAGTAAAAATTGGTGATGATTTACTAAAACAAGGCAACAAATTTGTAAAAATTTGCCAAAATTTACCAAAACAAGACAATGAATTAGTGCAAATTGGCAACGACTTACTGAAAAAAGGGAATGAATTAATAAAAACTGGCTACGGTTTACTAAGACGAGGGAATGAATTTGTGAAAGTTGGCCACAATTTACTAAAACAAAAGAATAAGTACATTTACTAAAACGAGACAAATTAGTGTAAATTGACCACAATTTACTAAAACGAGGGAATGAATTAGTAAAAACTGGCAATGATTTACTAAGATGAGGGAACAAATTGGTACAAATTGGCCACGATTTACTAAAACGAGAGAACTAATTAATATAAACTGGCCACAATTTTATTAAAACGAGGGAACGAATTTGTATAAATTGACCATGATTTACTAAAATAAGACAATGAATTAATAGAAACTGCCAACAGTTTACTAAAACGAAAGAACGAATTAATATAAATTGGCCACAATTTACTAAAATAAGGGAACAAATTAGTAAAAATTGGCCGTGATTTACTAAAACGAGAGAATGAATTAATGCAAATTGGCAATGATCTACTAAAACGAGACAATGAATTAATAGAAACTGGAAGCAATTTACTAAAATGAAAGAACGAATGAATATAAATTGGCCACAATTTACTAAAACAAGGGAACGAGTTAGTACAAATTGGCAATGATTTACTAAAACGAGACAACAAATTAATACAAATTGGCCACTTTTTTCTAAAATGAGGTACAAACTGGTACAAACAAAACATTTGCGCAAGAATTTGCGCATACACTGTAAAAAATAAAAAACACAATTTGTTGAGTCAGCTTAAAATAATTTGTTACCCTGCTGCCTTAACATTTTAAGTTCAGTCAACTAAAATAAGTTTATTCAACTTGAAATGTTAAGTTGTACTAAGTAACAACTGAGATGTTTGTGTTTGCTAAACTTAACAGATGGGTAAATAACCCAGCTGCCTTAAAATTTTAAGTTGATTCAACTCAAATATCTAAGTTGTTACTTAGTATAACTTAACATTTCAAGTTGAATAAACTTTTTTTGAGTTGACTGAACTTAAAATTTCAAGGCAGCCAGGTTACAAATTATTTTAAGTTGATTCAACAAATTGTTTTTACAGTGTAGACTTTTTTTCTCAAATAATTTTTTCTTGTTTTTAAATTAATCTTCACTACGTTTTCTTTATTTATGCTTTTATCAAGAATATCATATTTAATGCTCTTTTTAGTGCAATATATTTTAATATTTTTATAGTATTAAACATAGCAAAGATCCTGATGAAGTGAGTGTATTTTGCAGTGCAGATTTCGTTCTGCTGTATATTCAACACGGAGTGCTTACAGTGACGATCTTTGAGACGAAACGCCTTGAAGTGACCAATGTACTTTTCTGTTAAAGAATCGCATCGTTCTCTAAACCTTATGCAGAACTTCCCAAACATCATCATCTTCATCATCATTTTCGTCATCGTCAGTGTCCAGCCAATCACAGTATTGAAAACCCCCATCAAAAGTTGACTAAAAAACTCTTTTACAAAACCTTTATCAGCGAGACTTCAATGTAAATAGAATTTTTGATGACTATTGTTTTTAACAGCATGTATAAATGATTTCCACATGATATTTTAGCAAGAAAAAACATTTTGAACTCTAAATCGATCATGAAGCTTGTGTCTGTTATTGTGATTCGTGTAGCTTTAATATGTGTCCACGAGGAGCACGAATCCCGTGTTTCCCCAAATCAGGCCAGCAGATCTGAGCTATAGCAATACAACCTCACTAACACATCGTCTGAACGTTCAAATCAGCGTTTGACTCTTGTTTTGTCAATCAAACATCATATTCAATCAGAAAAGCAGAGAATTTCTAAACAAATCCCAAGATTCTCATCTCATTCCGACCTGAAAGCAACAGTAGGTCCTGAAAACTTGATCAAACTTTTGATTTAGAATAGCATGCACTGATGAATCAATCACAATAAAAGTACAAATTAGTACAAACTGGCCACGATTTACAAAAATGAGAGAACGAATTAGTGCAAATTGGCCACGATTTACTAAAACGAGAGAACAAATTCATAAAAATCTGCCACAATGTACACTGTAAAAAACAATTTGTTGAGTCAACTTAAAATAATTTGTAACCTGGCTGCCTTAAAATTTTAAGTTCAGTCAACGCAAAAAAAGTTTATTCAACTTGAAATGTTAAGTTATACTAAATGACAGCTTAGATATTTGAGTTGAATCAACTTAAAATTTTAAGGCAGCTGGGTTACTTACCCATCTGTTAAGTTTAACAAACACAAACATCTCAGTTGTTACTTAGTACAACTTAACATTTCAAGTTAAATAAACTTATTTTAGTTGACTGAACTTAAAATTTTAAGGCAGCAGGGTAACAAATTATTTTAAGATGACTCAACAAATTGTGTTTTTTATTTTTTACAGTGTACTAATATGAGAAAACTAATTAGTACAAATTGGCCATGATTTAATAAAATGAGAGAATGAATTAGTGCAAATTGGCCACAATTTACTAAAACGAGGGGAAAAATTTGTAAAAATTGGCCATGATTTATTAAAACAATTAAACAAATTGACAAATTTGACACAATTTACTAAAACGGGACAATGAATTAGTGCAAACTGGACATAATTTACTAAAACAAGGGAAAAAACTAGTAAAAATTGGCCACAATTTACTTAAAACAAATTAATTCAAATTGGCGACGATTTACTAAAATGTATGTTAAAATCAGCGTTTGACTCTTGATTTGTTAATCAAACATCATATTCAATTAGAAAAGCAAAGAATTTCCAAACAAATCCCAAGATTCTCATCTCATTCCGACCACAGTTCACTAAAATGAGACAATGAATTAGTGCAAACTGGACATAATTTGCTAAAACAAGGGAACGAATGAGTAAAAACTGGCCATCATTTGCTAAAACGATAGAACAAATTAGTACAAATTTGCAACAATTTACAAATTAGAGACAACAAGTTAGTTCAAACTGACTACAGTTTACTAAAACGAGGGAACGAATTAGTAAAAATTGGCCATGATTTATTAAAACAAGAGAATGAATAAGTACAAATTGGCCACAATCAGCGTTTGACTCTTGTTTTGTCAATCAAACATCATATTCAATCAGAAAAGCAGAGAATTTCTAAACAAATCCCAAGATTCTCATCTCATTCCGACCTGAAAGCAACAGTAGGTCATAAAAACTTGATCAAACTTTTGATTTAGAATAAAATGCACGGATGAATCAATCACAATGAAAGTACAAATTAGTGCAGATTGGCCATGATTTGCTAAAACGAAAAATGAATTAGTAAAACTTGGCCATTATTTACCAAATGAGAGAACAAATTAATAAAAATCTGCCACAGTTTACTAAAACGAGAAAACTAATTAGTACAAACTTGGCCATGATTTACTAAAACGAAAGAATGAGTTAGTAAAACTTGGCTATGATTTATTAAAACAATTAAACAAATTGACAAATTTGCCACAATTTACTAAAACAAGACAACAAATTAGTGCAAACTGACCACAATTTACTAAAACTAGGGAACGAATTAACACAAATTGGCCATGATTTACTAAAATGAACGTTAAAATCAGCGTTTGACTTATGTTTTGTCAATCAAACATCATATTCAATCAGAAAAGCAGAGAATTTCCAAACAAATCCCAAGATTCTCATCTCATTCCGACCTGAAAGCAACAGTAGGTCCTGAAAACTTGATCAAACTTTTGATTTAGAATAACATGCACTGATGAATCAATCACAATAAAAGTATTATTTTGATTTTAAGTTTCAATCTGAACTGTAAAACTGGATTTCACTGCCCTCGACTGTGTTTTTTAAACCAACTCTACCTGTGTTAAACTCAGTATTATCACCTCATTCTCCTGTTTGTGTGCTCATACTTTAAGCTGTTATAATTTATTGATGTCAGTCGTTCATCTGTCATTCATAAGCTCAATTCTGAATCCTGTAAGCATTTATTTTTGCGAGGGTTCGCCGTACATGATGTCAGGAGAGGTCTGCGACCTTTCTTCATTCTGAGTTTGATCAGAAACGGATCCTTTCGCTCTTCTATGCACCATGAATCTCGATGCTTTGTGTTTGTGCAACTGGACGCACGTGGAAGGATTTCATTTGGTTTTTATGTCTTCAGTGTTTCTGACGTCCGGTCCGTCTGTGTCCGTAAAACTCTAAAAGGGAAACTTCGTTTTGTACCGATTTCTATTTTCTCATCCGCATCCACGTTTGCCACTTTTCAGGCAATACGCTTCGTTCCCCGACAGCCCCCGTTTGAAACAAGCACAAATGTATTTGTTGGGTTGTTTAAACCGACTTTATTAATCTTCTGTTTTCTGTTTTCCGCTGGAGGCTCTTTCTATGACTTACGCTTTGTAGCCAAAATATTATTAGGACTCTCTTCATATTGTATTACTGACGTGCACAGCTGGAATTTAATGTTTCGATCTATGGATAATTTGTATATATTGTTTACAAGACCTTGTGTTTATTAGAACTATCTTATTTTTGGTAAATTCTGTACATATCCTGAAATATTTCTGTTTGTGTGAACATACTTCTGTATTTGTACCTATTTTGTAAAGGAATAAATAAGCTGTTTACTAAACTTCAAAATGTTGTTTACACGTGTGCAGTTTCATAACATTTCATAATTTATATAAATATTTATACATTTATATTCATTTTATACAGTGTGCTTTTTTATATACTTTTTTATTTCTGAAATCATTTTCTAATACTTATTTACAAAATAAACACATATATTTCATAGATATACATACTTTTAATTATACATAAAATTATATATATATATATTTTTTTTTTTTTGAATTTTTGATACAAAGTAATGGCAACGCTGATATATGAATTAAATATATTTAAATATTAAGAATATGAAATATAAGTTTAATATAAAATGTATACAATATTAAATAAAATAGATTATATATACATTTGTTTTTTGTTACTTTGAAATTATGAAAAAATAAACGTTAAAATTATAAAAATGTATTCTAAAAATGTACAAATTATACCTTTTTAAAATTTGAACGTTTTTAATTTTTTTTTTGATTAAAAAAATGGTAACGCTGATATATGAATTAAAATATATTTAAATATTTAGTATGTAAATTAAATATAAATAATATAAATATTTAGTAAAATGTTTTCAAATTTTAAAATTTAAACATTTTGAAAATGTAAAATTTGTACATTTTTAGAATACATTTTTAGAATTTTGTTTATTTTTTCATAATTTCAAAGTAACAAAAAAAAATTGTGAAAAAAATAAACTTTAAAATTATAAAAAATGTATTACATTTTTTTTAATGTACAATTTTTATTTATTTTTTTTCATAGAAAGTAATGCCAAAGCTGATATATGAATTAAAATATATTAACTAAAATATAATATACATTTGTTTTTGTTACTTTGAAATTATGAAACTTTAAAATTCTAAAAAAGTATTATAAAAAAAAAGTTAAATGTTTTTGACAAAGTAATGGCAACGCTGATATATGAACAAAAATATATTTAAATATTTATGATATGATACATACTTTTAATATAAAATGTATAATGTAATAAATAAAATATATATACATTTGTTTTTTGTAACTTTTTGAAAAAAAAACAAAAATTCTAAAAATGTTTTAAAAATTAAAAAAAATTATCTAAAAAATCTTATATATCATATCAAAAGTATATAACATATATGACATCCAAAATATTTAAATATATTTTAATTCATATATCAGCGTTGCCGTTACTTTCTATCAAAAAACATTTTAAATTTTTACATTTTTTGAATACATTTTTATATTCAAAGTACAAATGACTATATATATATATATATATATATATATATATACTATACATTTGTCTGATATAAATTATGAATGGAAAACCACTGTAAAGAAACACTGAACTACATATTACTACTGAATTATTCAGATTTTGATTCAAGTTTATCAATAATTTATATGAATATATGAATGTCATTGACAGGGCTGGTAATTATATAGAAGTAGATGAAAAGCACAAACAAATATCAGGTGAATATTACGCATTTTTTTATTATAGCAAATATGCAAGTAAATAAAAAAGAAGTCACTGTAAATAAACACATGCCCTTTAATACCACAGTCTAATTATTAATACATTAAATAATGACAATTTTTCACCTTGGTAGACGTTTTGAAATGTTGAGGATCTTCTTTTTGTCATTTGTATGTACATATCATATTGCTTTGCTCGTGTTCAGTCCATCAGTCTCGTGTTAAAGCGTTGTCAGAATCTCTTCCGGGGTTTGTTTACAAAGAGAAACCAGCATCTGAATGTGTCCATATACAAAGAACTGTACATAGTACCAGCGTTTAGGCCCGACGGACGCGACCCAGTCCGCGGCGTCCTGAAATGCATCACAACAACATGGAAAGTAATCCAGCGTAAACCTTGCGCTTTTCTGTTCGGCGAACTTGACGTACCTAAACAAGATCTGAGCGTAAACAACACACGACTTCTGGGATCTTTCGAGCGCGTTTGGGGTTGTAAATGTGCCGTCCTGGGAACGCGTATGAGGTTTGTGTTGAGAGAGGCATGCTGGGAAAGCTCTCGGCACATGAAAGGGTGGTTGGTCATTCCCTTTGTGACAGAACTGGACCAGATCTGGGTCAGAACAAAGGCCGGCTCGAGCGGGTTCCCAACGGAGGGTCGAGATGTGAACATTTAATGAGACGGCAAAGAAAACAACGTAATGCAAAAACACTGGTGCATTAATGAACACATTTGGACTCCAAAACCCTAGCGTTTTCTAATCCAGCTCGAGTTGAATGAGAATTTGGACAAACAAATCAGAACAAGGCTGTTTGTTTTTGATCGAGAAGAAACAGCATTTGTGAGTCACAAACACACAGACTGGAGGAGTTTGTTCTTCTGTTGCTTTTTGATCTGCTGGACGGGAAGCGACCGCCGCCCAGCGCAGTCCTGTGATGATGATGGCAATGATGATGATCTATACTGGACTTGAAGCAAAAACACCACTGAAAACAGACCGTCGGCTCAGAGCTCGAGGCAAGACTCAGAAACTGTGATTCTCAACAGAAATTCATAAAAAAAAAAAAAAAAAAAAAAAAAAAAAAAAAAAATTGCAAAAAGACATCAGCCTCCTATTGACTCTATTATTTTTATGGTTCTTTAAAATTTATTAAAAACATTAATTTTCCAAAAAACATGTTTTTATTTAGTAGCTTGTGACCTGTTCAAAAAAAAACTGCGAAGGCAAGAAAAAAAAATGCAAACACTGTATAGATTTATTCTCAACAGAAATGCATTATTAAAAAAATTAAAAAAAAAAAAGACAACCATCCTATTGTCTCCTATTATTTTTATGGTTCTTTAAAATTTATTTAAAACATTAAAATTTCAAAAAACATGTTTTAATTTAGTAGCTTGTGACCTGTTCACTGTCAAAAAAAAAAAAAAAAAAAAAAAAAAAAAAAAAAAAAAAAAATTAAAAAAAAGGAAAAAAAAAATTGCAAACACTATATAGACTTCACTGGCAAAGAAAAAAAAAATGACATAACCCTTCTATTGTCCCCTATTATTTTGTATGGTTCTTTTAAATTTATTTAAAACAAAAAATAAATAAATAAAAATAAAAACCAGAGCTCAAGGCAAGACTCAGGAACATGATTCTCAATAGAAATGCATTATAAAAAAGAAAAAAAAAAAAAAAAAAAAAACCCAAACACTATAAAATAATAATAATAATAATAATAATAAAAATGACATAACCCTTCTATTGCCCCCTATTATTTTGAATGGTTCTTAAAAACATGTTTTAATTTAGTGGCTTGTGACCTGTTCAATGTTAAAAATTTAAAAAATAAATAAATAAAAGCAAAGCTCGAGGCAAGACTTGGAAACAATGATTCTAAATTATAAAACTTTCGAAAAAAAAAATTGCAAACACTGTATAGACTTGGTTGAAAAAAAAATTTACATAACCCTCCTATTGTCTCCTATTATTTTTATGGTTCTTTAAAATGTATTTAAAACACTAATTTTTCAAAAACCATGTTTGAATTTTGTAAAAAAAAAAAAAAAAACTCTGAACAGAAATGCATTATAAAAACAATCAAAAAATCTATCCAAAAAAAAAGAAAGAATGCAAACACTGTATGGACTTGGTGTATAGGTTGGCAAAAAATAAAAATAATAAAATGACATAACCCTCCAATTGTCTCCTATTTTTTTATGGTTCTTTAAAATTTATTTAAAACATTGATTTTCTAAAAAACATGTTTTCATTTAGTACCTTGACCTATTCACTGTTAAAAAAATAAAAAAAATGGTGACCAGGTGACAATCAGGGTTATTATACTGTAGTTAACTAAAACTAAAATTAAAACCATCAAGAAAATGTAAAATGAATAAATGCTAAATGGAATAGAATGGAATCAGCTAGTTTCCAACATTTCTCATTTTAACAGTTTAATTTGATACTAAAATAACTAAAACTGAAATTTAAAAAAATTATAAAAACTACATATACATATATACAACTACTAAAATGACAAAAATACTAATACTAGTACAAAAATACAAACTTTACCTGAAATTAATTAAAATTAAGAGAAAATAAAAAATAAAAAACAAATTTAGAAAATATAAAAATGTAAAAATTCAAATATTAATAAAACTATCACGATACTAAATTGATGTTACACTGGTAACATCTGGTAGTAAATTAAAACATGATTTTTGGACAACAAATATTTTAATTTAGTTTTGAAGAATCATAAAAGTGCATTTTCATAATACCCAATATATATATATATATATATATATTTATTTATTTATTTTTTTTTTTTTATTGTGTGAATGCAGAGGTTTAATCTCAGTCAAACTACAGTTGGGCTATTTTAGTAAAAATTAAAAAAACAAAACAAAAACGTGATAACATAATAGAAACATGATTTTTGATTTTATATATATATATATATGTATTTTTTTTTTTTTTTTTTTTTTTTTAACTGAACAATGGAAGGATTAAATCAAGTAGGCTTTGATGGAACAGTTATAATTTGTTTAATCAAACTTATGGCAATGGATTTATATTTCCAAATATCTTTTTTTCAGACAGATTTGGTTGATGTCGATTCTCTCTGAGCATTTGGACACTGGATCGCGTACACACGTCTAATGAAGCACCTTTTTCACAACATATCCTCCATTTACTCAGCATCTGACAACTTTTTGACGTCAAAATGGAAATCGGACAACTTCCAACGAAACCTGATAAACTGGGCTAATGAATAACCATTATTCATTCACAAAGACGGTTTAAAAATTAATGCATCATAGTTAGTACCCTCATTCTGTCAGCGCGCTCCAACTTGAGTCTATTTCCACTGAATCTTTAAACACGCGGGCGGCTTGTTTTCACGAGATCTCGAGATGCAGATTTAAGTGCAAACGCACGGTTACAGACACAATCGTACGTCTTTATCTGCCAATGTTTTGCCTCGAGCTCCTTACATTTGGTTCCCGACACACACGGCTCTTTGTATAGGTGGCGTATAGTTCACAAGCCATTTGACTCGAGCATTAGAGAGCTTATAAAAATTTCAGATGTTTAACGATATGCTTAATGTCTCCGGCTTTAGAAATAGCCACGTTTGCTTGCAGCTCCTTTAAACAAAGAAACCTTGAGCAGCCGAACGCATTAAACCCCAGACTGCCCGAGGGCGTAATAGCGTTTTCCTGCCAGGAAAGTCTCTGAAACGTAATGCCTTCAGAACGCCACTCCCATCATCCTTCATGTAACAAAAGAAATAAACACAAAACTCCAGTCTAGTACTGCTAACCGCATACAACATGGTGCTATAAGGAGTGAAAAACGTCTTTAGAAACAACAAGGACCAAATGAAAATCCAAAAAAATCGACCCCCGGCCCCGCGATCGTCATGAGATACGACGAGAGACACACACTGCGCCGGCAGAGGGGCGGAGCCTGCGTTCCGTATGCGCGAGGACGTCCTCTGATTGGTGGTTTGGGCGGAACAGGGCGGGACTCAGATCCTGCTGGAGTTCTTTGGGTTTCTGGTGCGGTTTGATTACATTCCCCGTATAAACGCTGAGAGAGTGTGTGAGTGTGTGGAAATGTGTGTGTCGAGGGGCCGAGGGCCTGAGCGCGTGTCTTTAGTCCAGCGGCTCCTGCTTTATCCTGATGGGCGTGTTCATGGATTGACTCCGCCTGTCCTCGCGACACAGGACGTACTCGCTGAATTGGGACGAGTCGACGCCGCCGCCGCAGGACGCAGCCACGCTGAAACCCTTCTGGAAGAGACGCTCCAACACCTGAAACACACACGCAGATGCTCAGTAAAATGTGAAATATTATTGTGATTTAAAATAGCTGTTTTCTATGTGAATATCTGTTAAAATGTAATTTATTCATGTGATCACAACTGAATTTTCAGCATCATTACTCCAGTCTTCAGTGTCACATGATCCTTCAGAAATCATTCTAATATGCTGATTTGCTGCTCAAGAAACATTTATGATTATTATCAATGTTGAAAACAGTTGTGCTGCCCAATATTTTTGTGGAAAATGTGCCTTTTTTTATTTTTTGGGATTCTTTGGTGAACAGAAAGTTCAAAAGAGAAGTATTTATTTAAAACAGAAATATCTTGTATCATTATAAATGTCTTTACTGTCACTGTTGATCAATTTAATGTGTCCTTGCTGAATAAAAGTATTAATTACTTTCATTAAAACACAAAAAAAAAAAAAAAAATGCATGAGCAAAAAGAGTAAAGGCAAAAAATAAAATAAATCAGACCATGAAATTGACAAAATACATGCATGAAACACCACTTCCCATGTGGCCAAAAATATACATAAAAAAAAAAAAAATATAAAAAAAAAAAAATAAAATAAAATAAAATAAAAAAATACAATGCTGCCCAAAATATATTGAAATATACTCTAAATATATGGTATAAACAGTTAAGCTAAACAAAATATATACATATATATATAAACTAAAAAACTTGAAAATATATTTTTCAAATATAGAATTATATATAAATAAATAAATATATCTGAAAAATTTCAAAATGTCAGTTGGTTTAGGTCAAGTGTAGAAAATATTTTCTCATTCTTATTTTACTCAAAAAATAAAATAAATCAGACCCTAAAATGGACAAAATACATGCATAAAATAAATTCTGGCCAAAATATAATATATTCTAAATATATGTTATAAACGGTTAAGCTAAACAATATTTTTTTAAATAGAAAAAAAATGTTTCATTTACCAAAATATACTTTAGGCTAAATGCAAATGTGGGTGAAAAAGTCTACTAGACATGTAAACTTGATTCATGATTTTATGATAATTAATGTTTTTTCACATATTGTAATTTTTATTATTATTGTACATATTAATATATTACATTGTTGTTATATACAACAAAAAAAGTTTTTCTTAAAATGTGATATGTGTGAATGCATATTGCGACCTTGGACCAGAAAAAACAGTCATAAAGGTTTTTTTGTTTTGTTTTGTTTTTCACCATCTGAAAGCTGAAATAATAAATAAGCTTTCCAGTGATGTATGGTTTGTTAGCATAGGAAAATATTCGGTCAAAATACAACTATACAAAAATTTAAATTAAAAACTTTAAAACACTTTTAAAGTTGTCCAAATGAAGTTCTTAGCAATGCACATTACACATTTTTTTTTTATTACAAATTTGTTTTTTGCCCATTTGTTTTATATTGTGAAATATATTTTTACTGTATGTGGTTTGTGTCTGTCCGAAGGTGGTTTATTTAGAGACTTGCTCAGAAACTCTAAACAAAGAGAGTACTATAATAAGAGTGTATATGAGCATGAAAAATGCTAATTATTCCTAACTTGCAGAAGTGAACCGGTGACTGCATTCGTATAAACCGCATGAACCCACAATCAGATTTTCCAGTTGTTCACGTGACTTTGGAAAACTGCTCTCACACAAACCAAACAAACTCTGAAGCTTAAAAATAAACCTGACATCAACCTCAATCATCTGAACCTGCTCTGTTTTACAGTTTGACAGCACTCTCCATTCAGTCTAAATCACATACATTAGACTCTCGTGTGAAAAAAATCTGATTCATGATGACATTAATGACACAACGGGAAGCGGGGATCTCTCACAGGAGCGTCACGTGCGTCTGACTCCTGGCAAAGACAATCCAGAACGGACGTTTGTCTCTCTGACAGACTCACAAACACACACACACACACACTCGTCCTGGAGAATCGGACATCCTGGAAAGATTCATTCAAAACTAAGAGATGATCCATTATACTTGTTTCATTGCTTTTTTAAGGACAAATTTCTGAAACATCCTCAAATATATTACTTTATTCCCTATACTACTTTATAACAGTTTTCAATGCCCATTACAATTTGAAAATGTCAAATGGTTTAGATCAAGTGTAGAAAATATTATTTTCTCATTCTTGTTTTCCACATTTGTAGGTTTGTAAGACATGCGTCTGTTAAATAAAAGAATGTAAATATTCAAATCAGTCACGTCAAACACACTACTGTTAAAAGGTTTTGGTTCAGTAAGAATTTTTTGAAAGAAATTAATACTTTTATTCATAAAAGATGGATTTAATTAATTATAAGGGACAGTAAAGACATCTATAATGTTACAAAAGATTTCTATTTCAAATAAATGCTGTTCTTTTGAACTTTGTTCATCCTGAAAAATAAAATGCATCACAGTTTCCACAAAAATATTGGGAAAATGTATGAAACATTATAAAATTATAAATCAAGATTCCATCTCTAGTAGACTTTTTTCACCCACGTTTGCATTTAGCCTAAAATATATTTTGGTTATATATTTGTATATTTTATATATATATTTTTTCTATTTTAAAAACATATTTTGTTTAGCTTCACTATTTGCAACAAATATTTTGAATATTTTTTTGGCCAGAATTGTATTTTTATTTTATTTTATTTTATTTTATTTTATTTTATTTTATTTTATTTTATTTTTTGGCCACATGGGAAGTACTGTTTCATGCATATATTTTGTACATTTTTGGGGTCTTTTTTATTTTATTTGTTCAGTAGTTTTGGATCAGTATGTTTATTTATTTATTTATTTTTTTATTTTTTATTAAAGTAATTATATTTTTATTCAGCAAGGATGCATTAAATTGATGAAAAGTGACATTTCCAATGTTACAAAATTTTAAATAAACGCTATTCATGAAAAAATGCATCACATTTTCCACAGAAATATTGGGCAGCACAGCTGTTTTCAACATTGCTAATAATCAGAAATGTTTCTTGAGAAGCAAATCAGCATATTAAAATGATTTCTGAAGGATCATGTGACACTGAAGACTGGAGTAATGATGCTGAAAATTCAGCTTTGATCATAGAAATAAATTGCATTTTAACAGATATTCACATAGAAAACAGCTATTTTAAATCATAATAATATTTCACATTTTTACAGTATTTTGATCAAATAAATGCAGCTTTGATGAGACTTCTTAAAAACCCCCAACTCTTAAACGGTACCGTATTTCATGTGTTTTTCGTACATGTTGTAGCTCATTTTGAAGTAAGACAAACAGCAGACCGGAGACGTGCTTGGTGATTTAATCTAGTTGTTTTTCAGCAGTAACTTCAGGAGAATCTGTCTGATGTCTCATAAACAACAACAGAACGGAGTTAAACATTCAGTAGACGAGTGACGGCCGTATTTAACTGCAGTATGAACAAACGTGTGTGTGTGTTAGTGTGTGTGTGTAAGCGGCTCTGTGTCGTGTATCTGGTACGTCTGTCAGTTTGATGGAGTTTCACCAGCGTCCGTGTTGATCCCGGTCCTCCATCACTGTGAGATATGGACGGAGCCGGACAGCTTCAGCTTTGGGACACTATGAGCGCATGTGTGCGTGTGTTTGTGTGTTGGCTAAATGTTTTTCCTCACTAAAGCGGTTCACGTGCGTGCTTTGCCCCGTCGCCGCTGTCATCCTCTCAGACTCCGTCAATCTCTCTCTGTCTCAGCGCAGGTGCTTTCACTTGCTCTTAAGTTCCAGACGTTCATTCATCTGCTGTGATTTCTCACTCTCAGCTGTTTATTAGTTTCTTCTCTCGCTTTTTCAAACTAAACTTTACTAGTTAGTATAGAGCAAACAGTTAGATTTTTATGTCTAGTGCACAAGTAGACGCAACAAAGCTGGAGTGTGCTTAACTGTATTGAAAGTGCACTTTTAGTGTACTTCAAATCTTAAAAGTATATTTAAAAATAAATGTATTGCAGATAATGTAATATTAATGAAATAAAAGCCCAGTTTGAATTATGTTTATTTTTGTATATTAAACAAAAAATGAGGATTTAAATGCTAGGAAATCATTTTTCACCTGGAAATTGCTAGTAAATTTCAAAAATAATTACAAAAATGTAGTTTTAATTGCAAATTTGAAAAAAGAACTGAAATTTTGACAAAAACAAAAAAAATACTAAAATTGAAATGCAAACAAAACCTAAAAATTCAAAATAAATTCAAAATTCAAAATTACAATAGTATCTCAGTGACACAAAAAATGGCAAAAAATGACAAGTAACACTGAATTAAACATGACATTTTGAAGTATAAAAACTGAAATGTTTTGTTTTAACTGCAAATTTGAAAAAAATAAAAATGTTGATTGTTTTTACAGGGTTCTGCCATTTTTCTCTCTCATTTTAAATATAAATATAAAACCCTATTTTATTTCAGCTATTTGCAAAGGCAACATTTTGATGTATTAAAATAAGTAAAACTAAACTGAAATAAACTAAACTGAAAAAAATTCTACAGACATATATTAAAACAAAAACAAAAGCACAATGAAAAATGCAAACCAAAAATATAAAAATATTAATAAAACATATAACAGCATCTCAGTGATACCAAAATAAAACTGTTTGAATTATTATTTTGTTTATTTTTGTACAATAAACTAAAAAAAAAATTGGATTTAAATGCTAGGAAACCATTTTTTCACTCAAGAAATTGCTAGTAAATTTCACAAAAAATTACAAAAAATGGCAAGTAACATTGAATTAAATGTGACATTTTGAAGTAGAAAGACTGAAATGTTTTGTTGTATTTTTGTTTTATTTACACTTTTTTTTTTTTACAGTATTCTGCCATTTTTTCCTCTCATTTTAAGCTTAAAATTGACCAAAATAATGAGATTTATGCTTAAAACAAGCATTCTGAAGCTAAACCTTACTATTGCAATTCTAGTATTGCAACAAAGCTGGAGTGTGCTTAATTATATTAAATGTGCACTTGTAGTGTACTTACAATCTTAAAAAGTATATTTTAAAAAAAAAACGTACTTGCAGATAATATAACATTAATGAAACAAAAGGCTCCTTAAGTGCACTTAAAAAATAAACACTTTCATGACCGTTTAAGTACATTAGTAAAAAGTGCACTTTATAATAAAATAATAAAAAGTAAAATTTTGCTTCATTTTTTATTTTTATATTTTCTGTTTTTATTTTAAAAGTAGCTAAAGTTTTAGTAATTTTGTGCCATTTTTGTCATTTATTATTATTGTTTTATTATTATTATTATTTACATGTTTATGTTTTAATTATTTTTTATTTCAGTTTTAATTGTAGTTATTTTAGTACATTATTTTAATACAACTAAAACAAACAAACAAAAAAAAATTTTTACTTTCTGTTTTGTTTTAACTATAATAACGCTGCTTTGAAATAATGTCAAATTAAAATTTGAAGTACATTTTAAATCATTGTTTTAATAATCTTTTGTCAGGCTTTAAACAAGTTTACTTATTTTAATGTGTTAAGCACATGCAAAGTATTAGAATTTTAACTGTAAAATTTTAATAATACACAAAGTTAACAAAATTACAAATATATATGGCATACAAGTTTAAACAGAAATGACATTAAAGTTTATTTAGTACACTTTAGTCAGTTCACTTTAACCTCATTTCAAAGAAAACAGAAGTAATAATGAATTTACATATAAAGATTAACTTAAATTTTACTTAAGTGGTTCAATAGTGCTCTTAAGTTCAAATAATTGCATTTAATATATATTTAAACTAATACATTTTCATTAATTGCAACTAACATGCAATATAGTGTGTGAAAACATGAGTTCAGTTCTCACTTAAGCATATTCTTTTAAAATACATTATTTCCATGTTAAGTAAAGGGTGTTTTCTAGCATATTTATTTCTTGTTACAAATCAGGTTTTATGATCATATTGAGGACCTTTAGTCACATGTAATGAAGTCAAACCCCACACACTTCAAACAAACACACAAACTGGTTTAAGTCTCCTAATGAGCGCCGTCTCTGACTGTCTGAGGTGAGGTGTGGCTGTGAAGTCGCCTGCAGTGACGTTTCCAGCCAGTAACCAGATCAGAGCTGTATTGTGTCGTACAGTGAGACAGGATTACTGTATCATTCACACAATAATGAGTCAACCTACAGGAGTGTCATGTTTAAAATCATTTTGGTAAAAAGAAAACACACCCTTTCCACCTACATCCACCCAACTGGGCTGCCCGCCTAAAAAGACTAAAGTCAGTCGGAAACAAGCAACACTCGCAATTGATGCAATAATCAATAAGAAGCACACTGCAAAAAATAATCTTCTTCATCATCAAAAAAATGCATTTACCTGAAAAACTAAATTGTAATAGGAATAAGACTTGTTTCTGAACTAAAACTAAAACTGCAACTAAAATTAAAACCATAAAAAAACATTAACCGAAATAAAAAAATATTAAAACATTTTTATTTTGGCTTTGCAAAGGCAACATTTTTAGTTTTATTAGTTTAATTTGATGCATTAAAACAACTAAAACCAAAGTGAAATAAAAATGAATAAAGAAAGATATATATAAACTACTAAAAAAAGACAAAAACACAACAAAAACAAATTTAATAAAAATGTAACTAAATTAAAACGCAAACAAAAACCTAAAAAATCTAAATATTAATTAAAAAAAAAAAATCACAATAGTATCTCAGTGACACTAAAATAACTCTGTTTGGATTCTTATAGTTCATTTTTGTGCATTAAACTAAAAAAAGGGGATTTAATTGCCAGTAAACCATTGCTAATAAATTTCACAAATAGTTACAAAAAATGGCATTAAATTAAACATGACATTTTAAAGTAGAAAGACTGAAATGTTTAAAATAAAAAAATGCTAAAATTATAATGCAAACAAAAGCCTAAAAATCCAAAATATTAATAAAAAATTACAATAATATCTCAGTGACACTGAACACTGAATTATTATTGTTTATTTTTGTTCATTACACTAAAAAAAGAGGATTTAAATGCTTGGAAAACTTTTTTACTCAGAAATTGCTATTAAATTTCACAAATAATTACAAAAAAAGGCAAGTAGCACATTGAATTAAACATGACATTTCAAAGTAGAAAGACTGAAATGTTTAGTTTAATTGCAATTAAAAAAGAGGACATTTAGACAAAAACAACACATTTACTAAAAAAAATTACTAAAATTGAAATGCAAACAAAAATTCAAAATATTAATAGAAAATTACAATAATATCTCAGTGACACTAAAATAACACTGTTTGAATTATTATTGTTTATTTTTGTACATTAAACTAAAAAAGTGAGGATTTAAATGCAAGGAAACCATTTTTCATTTAGAAATTGCTGGTAAATTTCACAAATAATTACAAAAAATGACAAGTAACACTGAATTAAACATGACGTTTTGAAGTATAACAACTGAAATGTTTTGTTTTATTTTTGTTTTACAGTGTTGTTGTCTTGTTTTTGAACTCAGGGTTATTATAGTTAACTAAAACTAAAACTGAAACTAAAATAAAAACCATTAAATTTTAATAAAATAAAGATTAACTGAAATAAAATTAAATATAAAAATTATAAAAATATATATAAAAATATATAAATTATTTCAGCTATTTGCAAAGGCAACATTTCTCATTTTATTTAAAAAATAACACTAAAACTAAACTGAAAAACTGAAAAAGTCTCTTATGCTCATCAAGGCTGCATTTATTTGATTAAAAATATAGAAAAAAACAGTAATATTGCAAAATGTTTTTACAATATAAAATAATGTTTTTTATTTTAACATGCTTTAAAATAGAATTTATTCCTGTGATGGAAAGCTGAATTTTTATCAGCTGTTACTCCAGTCTTAAGTGTCACATGATCCTTCAGAAATCATTCTAATATGCAGATTTATTATTAGAATGATCAATGTTGGATAATATCAACAGTTGTGCTGCCAAATATTTTTTGGAACCTGTGTTTTTTTTTTTCAGGATTCTTTCATGAATAACAAGTTTAAAAAGTACAGTGTTTATTCAAAATATAAATATTTTATAACAATGTAAATTATTTATTATGAACTTTTAATAAACTTTTAATTATTAACTTAATACATCCTCGGTGAAGTATTAATTTCTTAAAAAAAAAAAAAAAGAAAGAAACAATAAAAATGTACTGACCCCAAACTTTTGAACGGTAGTGTATATTAAAACAAAAACTATTAAAAAAGACAAAAGCACACAAAAATGTAACAAAAATTAAAATGCAAAGTATAACAACTGAAATGTTTTGTTTTATTTTTGCTTTAAAATACACAGACATCAACATTATTCTGTCTCATTTCACATATCTAAAACAGCATTTTATTACTAAAGCAATAAGGATGCATTGTGAAAAGATCAAAATGATTCAATACAGTGGACGAGCACTGGAGAAATGTTTATTGTAAATATATTTCATCCATTACTGAGTGCTTTAGCCATTTTTTGTGTGTTTATGGTACGTTTATGCGTATTGGAGCATTGCATCATTAGCAGAGCAACAGCGGAGTCTCTCGTGGCCTTTTACAAGAGATGCATGTTAAAGTTAGCAGCAAACGAGCTCCTGTCGGAAACCAAAAGACCCGCTTCGTCGCTTCACAGAAACCCACTAGTTTTGCAAAAGAAATAAGAGCTGGAGCGAGCAAACAAAGAGAGGGCAGACGGAAAGGGACACGCTCTTACTGGAAACGCGGAAAGAAAATGTTGTGTTAGTTGATGCAGCCAATTAATTATATTGCAAGCCATTTAGAAATCTATAAAAGAAGCATAAAGGGGTTGAGGCTGTTTGAGAAAGTGTAAGTATGGTATTAAAAAATGCAATACGTGTATTTCAACCGCTCTGGGCGCTGTTACGTTGGGAGTCTTTTTTAAAAGGGAAGCGCTGTGTCTTAAAAAGGAGAAACGTGTAAATTATGCATTTCATTTTCTAGCCTCTCTTTTCTTCTCGCTCTTGCTTTTTGTTTTTGAGGGGGTGAAAAAATAAGGGTGCACATGAAAAGCCGTTTTTTCACGCGTTTTGCTCGACCCTGAGGGGGCGCTGGTTAGTTGCGGACAGGTGCGTGTATTAAAGTGTGTCTGAAATACAGCTTGAGCCTTGTTTTTGTTAATATAGATGGTATGATACATAACATACAACTGTGGAAGTAGAAATTGTAAACTGTGAACCCAATAACACTCACCTACCAAATCAAATATCACCTTTAGAGATCTTATATGTTTATAGACGCATTATCAACCAATTATGCATTGGCAGATGCTTTTATCCAACATGACCTACAATGCAATGATCAGAGACATCTGTCTGACAAATACACAAACCAACAATTAAAAAGTGGTGCAACGCGTGCAAAAGTAAACAACTCCACGTAGTAGTAGTCCGACTACTCTCCAAAAATATCATGCACATACAAACACTGGGAAAATAGTTTGCTTTATATTTGATTACTTTTCTGAACTGAATGAAAAATACGTATAGGTAAAGGTCACTAAATATAAAAATAAAAATATAACCATTGATTAATATATATATTATATATAGATATATTAAAGTATAAAAAAATCAAATTTTTACATATTTGTTTATTTATTTTTTAGCAGCAATGCATTTTAGGATTGCCTTACCCATGTATGCATACTTCTTAATTTTATTTTATTTTATTTTATTTTATTTTATTTTATTTTATTTTATTTTATTTTATTTTATTTTATTTTATTTTATTTATTTTATTTTATTTTATTTTATTTTATTTTTTGCCACATGGGAAGTACTTCTTAAATTTATTTTATTTATTTTTATTCATTTAATTTATATTTATTTATTTTTCTCTTTTTTCTGTTTTGCTCTTGCTCTTTTTATATTTAGCCAGATTTTTTATTTTTTATTTTTTTGGCCATATGGGCAAATATTTATTTATTTTAATTTATATTTATAAAATAAATATAAATAAATAAAAAATATATTATTAATAAATAAATATAAATTAAAATAAATCAATATTTGCCCATATGGCCAAAAAAAAAAAAAAAAAAAAAAAAAAAAAAATCTGGCTAAATATAAAAAGAGCAAGAGCAAAATAGAAAAAAGAGCAAAATAAATAAATATAAATTAAATGAATAAAAATAAATAATATAAGTTTAAGAAGTACTTCCCATTTTTGCAAAAAATAAAATAAAATAAAATTATTATAATTAATATTAAATATTTTTATTAAATAAAATAAAATAAAATTTAGCCAGATTTTTTTTTTTTTTTTTTTTTTTTTTTTTTTTTTGGCCATATGGGCAAATATTTATTTATTTTAATTTATATTTATTTATTGTGCTCTTTTATTTGTTTTCTATTTTGCTCTTTCTCTTTGTATGTTTAGCCAGATTTTTTTTTGCCATATGGGAATCACTTCTTAATTTTTTTTATTTATTTATTTTAATTTATGTGATTTTATATTTATTTATTTTGCTCATTTATTTGTTTTCTATTTTGCTCTTGCTCTTTTTATATTTAGCCAGATTTTTTTTGTTGCCATTTGGGAAGCACTTGTTAAATTCATTTAATTTATTTAATTTTATATGTATTTATTTTGCTCTTTTAAATGTTTTCTGTTTTGCTCTTGCTCTTTTTATATATAGCCGTTTTTGTTTTTTTGCCACATGAGAAGCACTTCTAAAATATATTTTATTTAGTTATTTATTTTTTTTATTTATTGTATTTTATATTTATTTATTTTGCTCTTGCTCTCTTTAGCTGGCTCATACATTTATATCGTTTTATGAAATATACATATTTAAAATACACATACTTTTTTATTTTTAAAAAGTTACATATATATGATATGATATAAATTATATATACGTTTCTTAAAAATATTTAAGTCATAGCAAAGGTATTTAAAATATTTAAAACCATTTCTATTTCAAATAAATACAGTTCTTTTAAACTTTCTATTAATCAAAGAATCCTTAAAAAATAAGATGCATCACAGTTTCTAGAAAAATATTGGGCAGCACAACTGTTTTTAACATTGCTATTAATCATAAATGTTTCTTGAGCAGCAAATCAGCATATTAGAATGATTTCTGAAAGATCATGTGACACTGAAGACTGGAGTAATGATGCTGAAAATTCAGCTTTGATCACAGAAATAAATTACATTTTAACATAGATTCATATAGAGAACAGTTATTTTAAATTGTAATAATATTTAACATTTTTTGATCAACTAAATCAACTAGTGTATATGTACAGTGATGCATAATAATTATACTGATTTTTCTAAACACGGCCCACTAAATAAACACGCCTCCACTGAGCAGATTATAGTGTGATAGCGTGATGTTAAACATGCAGGAATAAAGCCACCTGAATGAAATTACCCATGTGATGTCTCAAACAGATAAGAGCAGCCCCATTAGCGACTGTAAAGCAGCAAATTGCATTACCTGCACCGAGTTCAGTCTGCAGTAGCCGTTCAGGGGGAAGCGGATGACGTGGGTCGGGTCCTGGTTCCAGCCAGCGTTGACCGAGTTACACATGACGTCACCGGTCTCGGGGAAGATCTCCTCGATGAGCACCTTCTCCCCGCTGAGGGCGATCCGCTCGCCCAGGTCAGGGGTCACGCGGACGACCAGGCAGTCGCAGGGCTGCGCAAGACGCCTCTGCTCCCGCTCCTGCTTCCACCGCTCCAGCTCCTTGATCATGGGGGTCAGCTGGTAATAACGCGCCTCCTCGTACAGGAGATTGAAGTCCTGAACAGACAGACGGACACATTATTGATCAAAAGTGAAAATATTGTGCAGCACAACTGTTTTCAACACTGATAATAATCAGAAATGTTTCTTGAGCGGCAAATCAGCATATTAGAATGATTTCTGAAGGATCATGTGACACTGAAAATTGGAGTAATGATGCTGAAAATTCAGCTTTGATCACAGAAATAAATTACATTTTACTATATATTCACATAGAAAATGGTTATTTTTAATTGCAATAATATTTAATATTTTTACTGTATTTTTAATCAAATAAATGCAGCCTTGGTAAGCAAAAGATTTCTTTAAAAAAAAAAAAAAAATCTTACAACCCCAAACTTTTGAATGAAAGTGTAAATATACTAATATATTTTGTATATAAAAAATAAAAATATAAATGTATATACATATATTCACTTTTTTAAGTAAATGTAGATATTTTTACTGGAAAATGAGACAAGAAATTCATTTTTTGTTGTATGCCAGCAGAAAATTTGTTTAAAATATATATATTTAATTTATTTAACATTTAACATTCCACATCTCAGCACAAAAACACTACAGAAAATTATTTTTCAGTTAGTAATTTTGTCTTGTTTTCTTGGACAAATATCTAGGCATTCTTCATTTAAGATACATTAATTTGAGGAAGCAAAATATCTAGATATTAAGCCTTGTTTTGTAAAAAAAAAAAAAGAATTTATACTTAAAACAAGACCACTTTTTCTGTTTTAATTTAAATATTTTTTCTGTTTCTGTTTTATTTATTTATTTATAAAATATCTAAAATAAAATATATATTATTTTAATATATTTATTTTTTTATACTTTAATATATCTTGTATATTAACATTTTATTTTTTATTTTTTATAAATTGTTTTTGTTTTTTAAGCACAAACCTAATACAAGTTTGCTTGATTTATACTTTAAAAAATGTACAAAATGTCAAGGGGAGAAAAAAAAACTTAATTCGGGATATTTTAGGAGTAATATCCAAGAAAAAGTTGCATGAAGCATAAATAACAAAACCATTAAAATGTAAAAACACTCAGGTGCAGGTCATACAATAAACGTCGGCTCCTGTAACTAAGACATCACTTTATTTCCTTCTTTCAACAGTTGAAATGTAATTCACAGTCTTTAGAATTTTGATAGAAATAATAAACCAATTCACAAACCACAAAACCAACAAAGACTAAAAACACAATGGAATCAGACTGCATCCATAAAATAAACAATAAATAATGTGCATAAATGCATTCAAATCCTAGTTTCAGATTAAAATACACAAAATAATTATACATTTTAAAGAATGATATTTTAATGGCCTTTTTAATGGCCAATGAATATATACTAAATGTTTAAACTTTTTTTTAAATTTTGATGCATATTGATAAGCAAATGCATCTTGATTTAAGAATATTTAGATATTTGTGCTGGAAAATAAGACAAAATACTGTGGAAAAAATATTTTTTTACAGTGAAGAAGCAGAATTTGTTTAAAATGCATGCAATATATGTTTTACAAATTATTTCAGATTGTTTGAAAACAATATTTCCATGAATATATATGAAGAGCTCATTTGCAAAAACAGATAACTCCGTTTTTAACCTTTTTTTTTTAAATCATGTTTTTTCATTGTGCATTCCAATTAATCTCAGTCAAACTGCAGTTTGATCAGGTAAAAAATAACAAATAAATAAAAGACAAACCTGTAATAAACAAATTCATAAAATAAGCAATAAATAATATGCATAAATGCATTCAAATCCTACAGTTTTAGGTTAAAATCTACATAATAATATTTTTTTGTAAAAATAATATACTGTCTTTTTAATAGAAAATAAATATATACTAAATGTTTACACTTTTCTTAATTTTGATACATATTGATAAGTAAATGTATCTTGGTTTAAGAATATTTAGATATTTGTACTGGAAAATAAGACAAAATATTGTGGAAAAAAAATATTTTTTTACAGTGAAGAAGCAGAATTTGTTTAAAATGCATGCAATATATGTTTAAAAAATGATTTTAGACTGTTTGAAAACAATATCTTCATGAATATATACACATACTATGGTCAGGACATGTTTTTAACCTCATGTGGATGTTTCTCTTTTCTTTTTGCCTATGTGTAGATGTTTACACTTTCTAAATAAAATAAGAGTAGCGTTTCCCCATGCAAAATTGCAGGAGAAGTTGCACTCTGAAGCGGATGAGCGATAGCGATGCCATTACCGCCAAATCCGCTAATAAAGCAACAAAACAAATAAATCCATAAATAAAAGCCAGCGAGTGAATGAATCTTTAAAAAGCAGTGCGGTCGGGGTGCAGGGTGGCATGTTTCGCTCAGAGGGGTATCAGCGGCGCCCGCGGGGCAACAGTCAAGACGTTTGGCAGGATCTCATGTGCTCGTTGGAGCCCGTCAGTGACGGAGCTCCAGGCTTCAGCGTTTCTTTATCCAGGCAGACAACAGCAGACTGCCAAACGCTCGCTCTCTTCCTCTCGGGGATGTCTTGCCAGGGGTTTTTTGCCCCTTTCGCTTTTCCCTTAATTTCCCACAAGTCCAGATGGTACTATTCTTCCTCGACTCTCCATCACGGAGCGGGAGGAGCCGAGGTGTGGATGAGGGAGGAAAATGTTGGAGTTCATCTGAGGATATGGCTTTGTGTGCAATGTCTGCAGAGTAATCTGCATAAAGATTGATATAAACAGTCATCAAGTGCACACAGCCTGAATGGTAACTAAACTACATGAGTAATCGTACACACGGTTGCTTTGTGTTTCGCTGCACAAAACAGACAGAGAAGGATCAGCCGTACGACACAGACTGTACTACGTTATCGCACGGCACTATGAGTTGCAAATTCAACTTTATCAACCTATATACAATATACTCCAGTTCTATATACTATTTAGCAAATCTCAGCTGCTTGATTGTTTACATTCTCACAAAATGTAATTATATTATTGGCCAGCTCCAATTAGACTCTAAGGCACGAAGGTATTTAGATATTATAAACAATAATATCATGATTTTCTGTAGAGCTGCTTTGAAAACAAAGTGTATTTTGAAAGTGCTATACAAATAAATTTGACTTGCTAATTTATATTATTTATAATTAATATAATTAATATAAAATGTATTTAACATTGCACATTTCAGCACAAAAACACTGCAAAAATGGTTTTCTATTAAAAAAATGGTATTTCTATCCTGTTTTCCTGTACAAATATCTAGGCATTCTTCATTCAAGATATATTAATTTGAGAAGCTAAATATAAAGATAAAAAGAATCAAAATTGAGTTAATACCTAAAACGAGACAAAAAAAAAAATCTTCTAACAGAGCTAGAAAAATTACGTTGTTTTCCCTTTATTAAGTTTATTTTATTTTATTTTATTCAGAAACTGAGACTCATGTCATTAACAATATCTAACGTAGTTTCACTTTTTAAATAATTGTATATATATTTTCTGTAAAACAAGGAAAAAATACTAAGGAAGTAATCCATTAAAATTGCAAAATAATTATTAATATTAACTAATAATATAATGTTTTTAACTGGCAATAAATATATACTATATGTTTACACTTTTCTTACATTTACTTGATATTTTTTTCAGACAACAACTTGATGTACTAAAATAACTAAAATTAAATAAAATTTAATAAAAAAAAAAAAAAATAAAAAAAATTATTTACTTAAAATATGAATAAAAACCATAATACAAAAACATACAACAAAATGACTAAAACTATAATTAAAACAAAAAAATATATAAAAACAAAAATTTAAATATTAATCAAAAACTGACAATGCTAAAATAACTAAAATAAAAACTAATTAAAATAAATAAATAAATAAATAAATAAAAACTAACTTAAAATATTAATAAAAACTATAATACTAAGACAACAGAGTTTAACATGATGTAAAAAAACACTAAAACACTAGACATGTAAAGGCATTTTTTTTAGATATTTAGACATTTAGATAAAAAAAACAAACTAATAAAAATGACAAAAATATACAACAAAATGACTACAACTACGCTAAAATAACTAAAATAAAAATGTATAAAAATGAATAAAAAAAAAACAAAAACATACAAATAAATATACTTTTATTAATAAAACTATAATAATATCTCAATAACACTAAGATAAGTTTTTATGTGATTTAATTAAAAAAAAAACTATAACTGAAATAAAAGTGAATAAAAATGTTTTAGACATATTTAGACAAAAACATCCAACAAAATGACTAAAACAGAAAATATGAAAACATTTAAAATATTAACTAAAACTGGCAATGAGCTATTCTTAATGCATCTTGATTTTATAGTATTTAGATATTTGCACTGAAAACAAAAAGATGAAATAAAATATGTATAAAATGCGTCCAATAAAAGTTTTAAAAAATAATTTATATTGTTTGAAAACACTGTAAGTGGATATTATAAGGGGAAAAAATATTAATTAATATAACTACGGTCTGGACGCATTTGTAACCTCCATACGTGAATATTTAGGTGCTCTTTTCTTTTTGCCCATGTCTTTTTTCCTTTCTTTTGCCCTTCACAGTGCAGATGACAAAATGCATGTGGTGCATCATCGCCGGAGGGAACGCCGAGGTATTAAAAGATGCGCCTGGGTCTCTGTTTTTAACAGGACTCGTTCTCTAAAGCTCCTCTTACAGACTAGCCTCATACAACATGACGAAGAGCCCGATACAAGAGAGGTGAAGAAAGAAAGCGAGATAGAAAGACAGACGATTCGCCAGCCTGAATTCCCATGTTCGGGCGATCCGACAGGCCTGTTGTGATCCAAAATAATGATCTTACTCTGCTGCCCACCGGCAAGACAACATCTCACAGACAGACAGAGAGAGAGAGACACAGATATTCCCTCGTCTCCATCTAATACGTATAAGAGATGACCATTTCTCTTTGATTTTGTCAAACACATGCTGATGCAGAGGTCAGATCGTATATGAACACAAACCTTGGAATCCAAAGCGACTGTCTTACGTACTGAATCATCAGTGCTATTCTAAAATCAAAAGATCATTCATTCATTAAAATGCTACCAGTGGTCGCAGAACTTTGAGAAATGACGTTAAAGTCGAACAGCAGCAGCAGCATTATGCTTTATTTACTCCAGCAGCTTAGCAACTGATAATCTCTGGTACAAATGATGCTTTTTCCACTGACAGATGCAAAACATATTCCGCTTGAGCTCCACGTTCACATTGATTTAGCGAAACGTACGCCACCGCGGGCTATGACAGTCACGATGCCTCACAGATAAAGACACGCTTAACACCGCCGGCTGCCGCTCGCATTTCTGTCTGATTTCACACACGCTGATCAGCAGATCAAACCGCTCCAAACTGGGCTCTTTGTCTGACTCCAGAGAGGAAAACAAAGTGAATCCAGATCAACATTAAAAGATGTAAAAGTAGGCGTGAATATATATAAGTAAATATAAATATACAAATAATGTACTCACCCCCTTGTCATCCAAGATGTTCATGTCTTTGTCTTCGGTCCTATGGTTTTTGAGGAAAGCATATCAAGAATTTCCTTCATTGGTGACCCGAACTTCCAAAATTAGTTTAAACGCAGCTTCAAAAGGCTCTAAACGATCCCAGCCGAGGAAGAAGGGTCTTATCTAGCGAAACGATCAGCCATTCTTTTCGTAAAATAAAATTTGTGTACTTTTTAAGCACAAAAGCTCGTATAGCACAGGCTCCGGGATGCGCGACCACGATGCTACGAATTAATAATGGGTCGTTCTTGAACGATTCGTTCATTTTGAACAAATCTTTAATGTGACTCGGGAAGAACGAGTCGTCTCGGGGAGTGATTCGTACAGTCGCGCATGCGCAACATCCTATTAGGTTTTGTGCTGGAATTAGTTCACCTGTTTCGAGTCTTTGGGTTTTCGAGTGGTTCGTTCATCTTATGGGGCTGTCACGTGATGAACGAACGACTCAAACCCGAAAACTTGTCAGATAAGTGGTGAGGTGAGCTAATCATAGACTAAAGACCCAGGTAAACAATGAATGAATCTTTTCTGTTTCTTATAGCATTACAGTTTTGTCTTGTTTGTGTTGTGATCAACGTTTGTGTAAGCAGTAGATGTGTTAGGGAAGTAACATGTAACATTTGAATTATATTTTGCTAAAATGAACGAAATGACTCGAAAAAAGATTCGTTCATTTTGCTGAACGAGACTCAAAGGTCCGAGTCGGTAAAATGATCCGAACTTCCCATCACTACTACGAATCACGAGTTCACAAGTTCATCGTGTATGGCGAAAAACTCATTTTATTTTCTCCTACAACTTGTACCTTTTTGTATGTAAACAGCGTTTGACTTACTTGCACTTTCTTAGTCTTTGCGCGTTCGCTTTGTAAACACTGGGTCTGTAGTTCGGCGTGACCTTTTGACGTGATTCAATAATACATAGCGTCGTGGACGCGCATCCCAGAGCCTGTGCTACACCAGCTTTTGTGCTTAAAAAGTATACAAATTTGTATTTTCCGCAAAAAATGGCTGATCGTTTCGCTAGATAAGACCCTTCTTCCTCGGCCGGGATCGTTTAGAGCCTTTGAAGTCGCATTTAAACTACATTTTGAAAATTAAAAAACGGGGCACCAATGAAGTCCATTATATGGAGAAAAATCCTGAAATGCTTTCCTCAAAAACCATAATTTCTTCACGACTGAAGACATTAAGACATTAACATCTTGGCTGACAAGGAGGTGAGTAAATTATTTGTGAATTGTTGTTCTGGAAGTGGACTTCTCCTTTAACATTCATCTATGTACAATAATATTGCACTGTGGGCGGAGCTACCAAATACAACAGCAATATAAACCAAGCGACAAACAACATGTCCTGACGTTCACTGCTTTTCATGATGGTTAAAACAAAAACTCAGAATCGCATGAATGAGTGGTTACTGCAACTCACATTTCCATTTAGCACAACTGTGACTGTTAATGACCTGCTACATTTGCCAAAATGTGTAATATACAAACATGATCACTATTACAGGAAAGAAAAATCACAAAACAGATCTCTCCAATATGACCTCGACTTTCCATTTTCAGTGTTAGGAATGAACTGTTGTCGACAACTAAAACTGGATTAAAAATGCAAATAATTTATCAAAAATCCAAATAATTAATTTATTTCCAAGCTTATAACTGAATGTCACTTGCTAAATTAACGTAATGCATTGAGCTGGATTTTTATAATTAACAGAAAAACAATAAATAAATAAATAAAGTTACTTAAAATAAAAGAAACCTAAAAATATATATTTTTAGCTAGTTTCCAAGCCAACATTTCTAATTTTTATTTGAAATTAAAAAAATATACATTTTTGTAACTTAAAGTAAAATAAATGTTAACTGAAACAAAATATTAAAATTGAAACTTACATCATTTCAGCTAGTTCCCAAGGCTAGTTAGGCAGCTAGTTATCATTTTCATGAAAATATTAGAAAATAAAAATAAAAACTAATTTAAATATTAATAAAAATTATAGTAGCATCTCAAAAACACTAAGATAACACTAAGTTTAACTTGATGTACCAAAATAAGTAAAATTCAAAATGAAATAAAATTAACAAAAAGTATATAGACATATTAAATAATAATAATATATATATATATATTTTATATATTATTATATATGTAAAAAATAATGTAAAATAACAATAAAATAAAATAAAATAAACTATATATTCAAATAAAAATATATATTTTAAAAAATAATATGTTTTATATAATAAAATATATATTATATAATAAATATTTTATATAATACACTTTATATACTAAAAATATATATAATAAATATATTTCAGCTAGTTTCCAAAGCAACATTTCTCATTTTTATTTAAAATTAAAAATATTTTTGTAACTTGGGGTAAATTATCTAAAATAAAATATTAAAATGGAAACTTCATTTCAGCTAGTTCCTAAGGTGTCGTTTATCATTTTCACTTATCTTAACTTGAAATAACTAAATGTAAGATAAAAAATAATACAAAATTAAAATATTACAATATATATATATATATATATTCATTTAATTAATGTTTAATTCACATAAAACACATTGCACATATCAGCACAAAAACACTGCAGAAATGTCTTAGTATTGTTGTCTTTTTTGTGAAAAAGAATCAAAATTAAGTGTTTACATGAGCTTAAAACAAGACAAAAAAAATTCTAACAGCGCTAGAAAAATAAACTTGCCTTCCCTTTGAATGAATGAATGAATGAATTTTTCTGTTTTGAACTCAATTAATGTTTCATTTATTAATTTATTATTATTATTATTATTTAAAAAGCAATAATTATTATCTTGTCATTTCACTTTTTTAGTAGAAAAAAAACGAATAAAAATGACAAAATTACTAAAACAAATAATATTAAAACAGAATATATAAAAACAAAATTAATGTAAATCAACTCAAATAAACTGGCAATATACAGTCATGTGACAACAGTGCATCATGCTACTGTTTAACATATTTATCATGACTTGCTGCATACTGTTCATTAACTATTTTGCTAGTAGAGATTTAGCAGGCAGTATACAGCGTCTACATACTTTCTATTCCAAACACTGAATCAGAATTTTTCCAAAACAAGCTTTAGACGGAATAACGCAGTTACCTTAAAGTCATCGGGCAGCAGCAGTTTGCAGGTTCGCAGGAAACTGAGAATATAGCGGAAGATCTCTCCGTCCCTGTCGATGAAGTAATGCTGCTTTAAACTGTCCAGAACGATGGGCTCGGTTCCGTTAAACAGCCGGCTGATCCTGAAAATTAAAGCGCACACACATGCACACACAGTTAATGGAGTGAGGCCAGCCTCCTTTAAATGCATGAAACAATTAGCATTTATTTTTCAATTTTATTAGTGGCCGGCCAAAAACGCATTAACGCTCGCTTCTGAAACAAGAGGCTTTAGGCGGATTTGAGTGGCTGGGAAAAGCGTTTCAAGTCCTTCTCTGCTGTGAGATTAATACGGCGCTGGAAAGCCTTCACCGCAGCCCTGCTTCATCATCTCAGCAGTCACATGCCAATTAATAACTCCCACATCATATCATGATGTCACGCGGCAGGACAGTCGTATAAATGCCGTCGGATGACTTGCATGTAAAGCATGTACAGTCACTATGAACAAGTGATGATTAACTTAGCAAACACTAGGAATGACTGTTTGCAGTTGAAGGTTTCCTGTGCAACAAAACATGAGGATAAAACTGTGTTGACTGATCAGGTTAAAGTCAAACAACATCTTGTGATCTGGAGCGAGGCCTGTATTAATTATTGACTGATCAAACGAGTTTTACAGCATCTGACTGAAGAAACAGAGAAAGATGGAGAAATCTCCTCTCTTCTTTTTGCTTGTTTTCTCCATTCCTGCACTTTTCTTAGTCTCCTCTAAACAACCTAACATTACATTTTATACCAATTTATGTCATTTATTTGAATGACAGACAGCACAAAGCAAAATAATTCACAAAAAGACCATTTTGAAAAGTGTTCAGTTCTTAAGAACCACTTTCACTATAAAGAATATTTTTGTGGAATGGAAAGTTTCTATAGATGTCAAACGCTCTTCAGGAACCAAATATGCCTGTGTGTGTTGATATATGCGTTTTTCTTATGTAATGACATTAGGATATTTAAAGTATGACTTAAGTGTCTAGACCAGTTGCTTTTTGAACTTACTAACCATCATTGTTTTGGCCAAATTGGCATTGCATGTATCCTCAATGGAAAATGCAATTTCATAACACAATGCAACCTGATCAGTGAAATGACAAATGCGTGACACGGCAAGAAAAGTTGATTTTAAATAAACTTTAATTTCTTTGTGAACAATTAGTTTTAGGTAATTGAATTACGTATTTAAACATTTAATATTTTACCCAATATCTCCATGTGCTATGTATTTTGATGCTTATTAATATAATATAGTAAAAAATCAAAATAATCACTTGTGAGGTGCGATGATAGTTAGGATGCTCCCTATGTAGGCAGCGTACTATGTGTTCTTTCAGTTTTTAGAGAAAAAGCTGGTTTTGGAAAGAAAGCTGGCCTAACACAATAAGTTTGTCAGCAGTCCACTAACTCTGAAATCATATGAATAATAAATAAATAAATAAATAAATAAAAAGGTTAGTTTTAATAAAAACTAAAAAGCTCCCTGTGTAGGCAGCTCAACACAGTCCATCACTAGACAAAAAGTGTGTTTGTCTCTAATATGATTTTCTGCTAATCTACTAATTTCAGAATTAGTAAAAATTGCAAACGTTTCAAATATTTTACGATTTTTTCACTTTTTCTTTCACTTTTTGTAAAGCTGGAATTGGAAAACTTGGCCTAACACAAGTTAGAAAAGGATATTTGTAATGAATGAATGAATGAATGAATTTTTATAATTTCAGAGTTAAATGCAATCACAATTTTTTTTTGGTAAATTAAATTACTTTAAAAATTAAAAAAATACTTTTTATTTATATTTTTTTATTTTTATTTATACTTAATTTGATATTTTTATATAAATAGTATAAATTATATAAAAATATGAAAAAATAAATGTATAAAATTTACATTATTTATATAATAATAATAATAATAATATATATATATATAAATGTTTTTTTTGACTAACATTCTATATCTAAAAAATAGTAATTCAAAAATATATATAATAAAAAAAAACATATATATATATATATATATATATATATATTTTTTTTTTTTTACTATGTTTTACTATTTTTTATATATAGAATGTTAGGCTTAAATACAATCAAAAACATTTTTTTAAATTATATAAAAATGTTTTTTATTGTATACTTAATATGATGCTTATTAGAGTACACTCAAAAAATCTGATCAGTCACTTATGAGGTTCCATGATAGTTGGGATGCTCCCTATGTAGGTAGCTTACTAGTTTTTGGAACAGTTTGTGTGTCCATCACTAGACAAAAGTGTTTTATTGTATACTTAATTTGATGCTTATTAGAGTACACTCAAAAAAAATAAATAAATAAATAAATCAGTCACTTGTGTTCCATGATTGGATGCTCCCTATGTAGGCAGCTCTCTAGATTTCCATCACTAGACAAAAAGTGTAATTGTTTCTAATACATGATATTACGTTCTTTACATTTTTAAAAACAAATTCTTTTGCTTGGCCAAACACAAAAAGCTACCTAGCAGTCAGTATGTAACTGAATTAAGTACTTAAAAATGTATTATTTTACCCAGTATGTCGATGCTTATTATTAGAATATAGTAAAAAAAATAGTCACTTGTGAGGTTCGATGATAGTTAAGATGCTCCCTATCTAGGCAGTTCACTATGTGTTCTTTTAGTTTTTGGAGAAAAAGCTGGTTTTGGAAAAAAACTGGCCAGTCAGTAAAAAAAGTAAAGTCAGTAAATATAATATTTATATATATTTTTTTAAAGAATTTTTGAATGCAATCAAAATATTTTTGGTAACATATATATATATATATATATATATATATATATATATATTTTTTTTTTTGTATACTTAATGTATTTATTAGAGTACACTCAAAAAAAAAAAAAATAATAATAATAATAATAATAAAAAAAAAAAAAAAAAACAGTCACTTGTGAGGTTCCATGATGGGAGGCTCCCTATGTAGGTCAGAGTTTGTAGGAGCAGAGTTTGTGTGTGTCCATCACTAGACAAAAAGTATAATTGTTTCTAATACATTGTAATACATTCTTTACATTTAAAAAATATATTTTTTTAAACACGATAAGCTAGCTAGCAGTTTGTTAGCTCTGAAATCAAAAAAAAAAAAAAAAAAAAATTTTGTTTTTATAATTTCAGAGATAACTGCAGTCATTAAAACACATTTGTTTATTTGTCTGTTTTTTATTTGAGACTATTTTGAGACTGTTTTGAATTCAAAACAGTCACTTCATGACAGCTGGGATGCTTCCTATGTAGGCAGCTCACTAGCTTTCAGAATGAATGCATTTTTCTACTGATCTACTAGTTCTAAAACTTCTGATGTCTCCTAACGGTTTACAGAGCATAACACCCAACATTTCAGTGCTAAAACTGTTACACAGCACAAACATCTCAGCGTTGAGCGTCCTTCCACACAGGATACCTGGAAATACCTTCATCTTTCCGCATGCACTTCAGTTCTCTTTATGAACTCTGATACGATCAGCATTTCCTTCCGTTCCTAGCCGAGCGACAGCGCTATCGCCGCCCCGATGCAATCTCGTCTTTAATCATCGCTACAGTTCCTGGATCAGCTGACGGCTCTCCATAAGCACAAAGAAACGGGCCGACTGCTTGTCAAAGCCTGTATAAAGGCGTTTATTGTCGAACGTCGCCTATTGACTCGGCGTAAGGAAGTGATTTGCAAATACAAACACAGTTCATTGAGCTGCCAGGTGCGTGTATTTACAGACTGTTTCTTTCTTTAATGCACGATGTAATTCATACACTCGTCCACGCAAGTCTACTCTATAGTCGTCACCTTATGCACTTTCTAAAGCTCTTGTTTTTCCTCGCTCTCTTTCTCTCTCCCTCTTTTTCCCCCCTTTGGAAATCGATGCAAAATGCTTTATAAAAAACCAATACTCATCTCCCTGTAGCGCCTGCGGTCGTCCTTTCTCATATGGTCTTGCAATTCTTCCAGCTAGAATTTCACCATGCCCCTCCAGGCAAACACTGTTTTTCATCTGCACTTTTTTTAAAAAGCAATTAAAATGCTGCCTGTTTTTCTTTTCTTCCTCCTCTCCCCCACCCGTCTCTCTCTCTCTCTGCATCTTTTCTCCGATACTCTCTCCCACATCCTCCTTTTCCTCTAAATCTCTCTGGCTGCGTTCACACAACAGGGGAATACGGTTGTCAGTCTCGTTCAGAGCAGCGAATACGGTTCGATTTGGTCACGGAAGAAAGAGACGAGACATTTCTATAAGCAAAGTGACTGGATTTGGGGAGCGGGTTCAGTTCATGTGTGACGTATGAAGGCCATTCTTCAATTAGAGGCGCTTTTGATGACTTGAAATCTTGAAAAATTAAACTTCTTCGACCTATGATTCATCTGTGCTGAAATATTCATCATATGAATAAGGATCTGGGCTTGATCAGCCTTCAGCTGGATTTGAGTTTACAGTGTGCTGGTGGTGACATTTTCACTTTTTGGAGAACAAGCTGGGTTAGGAAAATCTGGCCTAACACAACATTTTGTGCATTTTTATGCATTTATTTTTTGCTTTGTTTCATGCATTTTTGTGCATTTTTAATTGTTATTTATTTAGGTTTTAAATTAATTAATTTTTAATTTTTAAATCCCTGGTTTCATGCTTTTTTTTTTGTTTGTTTGTTTGTTTTTTTTGCTTTGTTTTACACTTTTTTTTGCATTTATTTACATTTTTCTCTCCTTGGTTTTATACATTTTTGTACATTTTTATGCATTTTCTTTTTTTTTTTTTGCTTTGGTTCATGCATTACTAGATAAAATGCAATACTATATATATATATATATATATATATATATATATATATATATATATGTGTGTGTGTTTTTAATTTTTATGATTTCAGAATTAATGGAGTGCTAGTTAATTTATACAATGTTATAAAATATATTACAAAATAAAAATGCTATTAAATTTTTTTTTTTAAAATACTGAAAATCAAAATTTTATTAAAAATGCAAATACTAAATTAAAAAATAAAAATGTACGATAATATACATCCTTAGGAAGGCATAATATTATTCTCCTGGTTTTAACCTTTCAACACTTAAAAAATAAGAAAAAGATACAAAAAGAATGTGTTTAAAGTTATTCATGATTTTTCCTCTCTCATTTTTGTATTATTTAATGAGTATATCATTTATAGTGTCTGTGTGCATACATAAATACTAAATCAACTGAAAAAATAAATTAATAATTAATCATAAGTTCTTAGGAAGGGACAAAGTATAATTCTCCTGATTTTTTAGGAAAATGTTTTTTTTTTTTTCTCCTTGGTTTCTCCTTACATTTTGTGCATATTTCTGCATTTGTTTCATTTTTTTAATTGTATTTTATTTTTTCCTTATTTATTTATTTTTTATTATTTTAGAGTTTTTATTTTTATACTTTAAGAATTAACTGAAATCATACAAAAATATATTTTCTTAAATTATTTTTTTTTTTATATAAAATTGTATTTATTATTTATTAATTTATTTATTAATTTTATTTTTTATAAATATTTCTAATTCTTATTATTTCTTTTTTTATATTTAAACAGACAGTTAATGGAATCAAAAATACAAATATCTATTTTTATAAATGTGCGTATATATTAGTGCATTAGTGTATACACAAATACTAAAATAACTAAAAAAAAAATAATTAATCATAAATTCTTAGGAAGGCACAAAGTATAATTTGCCTGATTTCTTAGGAAAATGTTATTGAAGATACAATAAAAATTTTTTTAAAGTTATGAATATTCTAAACTTTAAAGAGTTTTAACAGTTGTGAACGGGACACTGAAGTCAAACACACACACACGGAAATGTCCGTCTGTATTCTGGGAAGCCAGATTTGAAGAAGTTTCATTTTTCAAGATTAAGTAGTCAAAAGCAGACTAATGGATTACCTGAGTTATAAGTGTGTGAACACAGCCCGTTTGTCTCTCTCTATTTGTCTGTTTTATTTCAGTAAATCAGCGGCAGCACCTAAACGCATGAGATTCTCCCTCTGTCAGGTGAATCTGTGTCTCTGAGAGACAAGCGGGAATGATCGCTGCTTCAGTTTGAGTCGGACACAGTGCCTGTCCTGCCTGCGGTGGGTTGAGGGTTCAGACAGACACTTCCTGTCAGACTGTCTTCACTTCCTCTGTTAACAGGACCAGCCTTGTAGAACAGAGATCTGAGCGAACAAACACCAGTCTGACCTGACACTGAGGTCCTGTTCACATCTGGTATTGATCCAAAAGCAAATTACATGAGTCACTAGATGCAACATAACCATCTGATCGAACAATATAAAAAAGCCCTAAACAAATGCACGCACGAGACTTCACAATATATGCATTATTGCATGCATGCAAGGAGCAGTACAAAAATAAAAATGAAATATGCATTTTCTCCCATTTTCAAGCTTGCTTCCAAATCCAGTTGTCTAATAAACTTGGCATTGCATACTAAAAAAATAGTTGGCTTTGTGACAAGTCGCTTTGCATAATCATCTGCTAAATGCATAAAAATAAATATAAACGACTGACACGTGAGTAGGTCCAGGATGCAAATCTACAGATCTGATCACATGTGTAGTATGAGCGAGTCACAACATGCTTTGGATCCCATTTACACCCTAAATTTAGCACAGAACAATTGCGATTGGATTGCATGAAACAGATTAATTCCAGATGTAAACAAGTTTCAAAGAGTCAAAACCGTGTTTCCTTTTCCTTTCATGAAAATGAAACAAGTATTTCTTTTTTGTTACATGCATTGAAACAGGTTGATTTTACTTATACTTATATTACTTATTTTAATCTTACCGTTCAAATATATCTTTTATGTAAATCTTTGTTTAATGCACTTCTGTGCATTTTTATGCATTTGTTTCATGCATTTTTGTGCATCGTTTTATTTTTATTTTTTTTTTTCTAATTGTTTTTTATGCATTTTTATGCAATTGTTTTTTTGCTTTGTTTCATGCACTTTTGTGCTTTTTTTATATTTTTATTAATTTTTTTTTTTTTTACCTTGGGTTCATGGATTTTTGTGCATTTTATGCATTTCTTTTTTGCTTATTTTTATGCAATTTTGTGTATTGTTTTACTTTTATGTATTTAATTTTTTCCCTCCTCGGTTTCATGCATTTTTATACATTTGTTTTTTGCTTTGTTTCATGCACTTTTGTGCATTTTTTATTTTTATTTTATTTTTTTCCATCTTGGTTTCATGGATTTTGTGCATTTTTATGTATTTCTTTTTTGCTTTGTTTCATGCATTTTTCTGTATTTGTTTTTTGCTTTGATTCATGCATTTTTGTGCCTTTTTGAATTTGTTTCATGCATTTATTTCATGCATGTGTTTACAAATGATTTTCTGCTCAAGTTCCAAATAAAAACATTTAAAAACACATGCCCTAAAACAACAATTTAACAAGAGCAATGAAAAACATATTTTTTGTGCAAGTCCCTAAAAGTGAGACAGGTCTACAGATCTGGCAATCTTTCATACATACTTCCTGCATATATGACCCTAATTCCAGTATGAATTTCCACGACACACTTGACGTGAGCTTACGATCATTAGCTGCTGTTCACAACTGCCCTCATCCTACCGATCTCTGTCAGAAAGACCCCACAGAATGAGCATGAAACTTTCATATGTCCTGTCACTTCAGCAGACTGAGCTGGAGGGAGATGAATGTTCACACATTAGTTATAGAGCGAGTTTCTTTTCCCGCTCTGCATTATTAAGGGATCAATCTATTAAAAGACACCATCAACTTAAGGTTCTTTAACTGGACTCTCTCAACTGTCAGCTCGGCCTCTGAGGCGCAGCGCCGGGAGAGCGTTTGTTTAACTGTCGCTGCGCCAGTGTGTGTGTGTGTGTGTGTGTGTGTGTGTGTGTTTGCATCCATGAGTGGTTTCCAACTTGTCAGTGTAATTAGTGAAAGTAGGTGCTAATGTGTGCGGATGGTCAGTCTTTTGTGGACTCAAATGAAAGCACGCTTTTAATGGTGGCAGTTACTGCAAAAAGTATTTGGACACTTAATGTAATTTTAAGTGTATAAATGTCATTGCATTGCATTTCGACACCAAAGCTGCATTTATTTGGTCAAAAATACTGTAAAAATCTGAAATATTATTGCAATTTAAAATAGCTGTTTTCTATGTGAATAAATGTTAAAATGTAATTTATTTCTGTGATCAAAGCTGACTTTTCAGCATCATTACTCCAGTCTTTAGTGTCACATAATCCTTCTAAAATCATTCTAATATACTGAAAGTTAAAAACGGAATATTTTTGTGGAAACTGTGATACATTTAAATTTTCAAGATTCTTTGATGAAAAGAAAGTTCAAAAGAATGACATATATTTGAAATAGAAATCTTTTGAAATGTTATAAATGTCTTTGATGTCATTTTTTGATCAATTTAATGCATATTACTGACCTCAAACTTTCGAACAGCAGTTGATTTGCCTTTCATGCTAAACTTTTTACAAGTTTGTATATTTTGAAATAATAAAATGACAAAACTAGTGTTGAAAATAAAGACAAAACCTATTTATACTCTAATACCTCCATAAACTTCAGTCACTAAAAAGACACAGAGAACTCAAAATAAAACATGCATTTGTATGCATGACTTAAGTGAACAACTCAATAGACTAGAACAATATTATTTACTTTATAACATTGTTTTATTTTTTATCTTTATATATTAAACTCTTTCCCTCCTTGGCTTCATGCATTTTTTTATTTTTATTATTTTTTTTTTTTTGCTTTTTTCATGCATTTTTGTGCATGGTTTTATTTTTTTATTTTTATGCATTTAATTTTTCCCTCTTTGGTTTCATGCATTTTTATGCATTTGTTTATTGCTTTGATTCATGCATTTTTATGCCTTCTTTAATTTGTTTCATGCATTTCTGTTATAATGTAAGTTTTATGTGTGTTTACAAACAATCTTCTGCCGAAAGTCCAAATAAAAAGATTTAAAAAAGCAATACCACTACTTTAATACTGCCGTAAACTTCATTCACTAAAAAACACCAGCTGATTTAAAGACACTGAGACTTCAAAATGATAAAGAAAAGTGCAATGACGTCTTTATGCATGACTTAAGTGAACAACTCAACAGAACAGAACAACATTATTCACTTTCTAACCACTGCTTTACTCATTAAAACACACAAACAAATGGCAACACTCACAGAAACTATAATAGTACCAATAAAAATCGTTGGTGCAAAGTTTACCGCTCAAAACGCAATCATATCCTCTGATGTTCACTCAGCAAACTAAACAAACTTCTCTATTGTGTTTCAGTCAAGGTTTTTATCATCTGATCAAGTGCAATGAAATGCAATATTCGAAATGTTCAAACGAGTCTCTCTCTCTTTCTCTCTAAGTTCAGAAATCAGACTTAATCCATGATGAAAGCAACGAGAGAAGCGCTTAAATTTCTGTCTCTCTCCTAATAAAGTCACAATCGTGGATCAGACAGAGCGAGTCACAGGGAATTCTGATCATATTCAGACGTCATCAGAACAGATAATTAGCCTCTAATCAGCTCTAATTGAGTGAATCACCCAGGCTACTGTATATTAACTTCATGCACTTAGCATATTTTCCTAATTAAATGCTAAGAAAATGAACCAAAATGCAGACGCATTTAATAAAAGGTGCTCTTGTACTTGAAGCAAAATGCTGAATGCAAACATTTGCACACCCTAAAATAGCCAAACTGCACATAAATAACAGAAAGGTGCCTTCGGTTTGCCGTTAAACTTCTGGTTGCATGCTTTTACGTAACAGGACAAGAGGTCAGGGGTCTTACCGTGAGTCTGGGTACTTGGTGAGGGTCGCCAGGCTGCTGGTGTACATGTGGCCACCCACGTCGATGTGAACGGGCGCGTTGGCTTTGGTGAGCTGAGCCGGCAGTGGAATCCCCTGCGCGGCCAGAGGAGAGACCGGAGACCGGGTCAGAGACAGGCGTGACATGCTTCTCCCTTCCTGGAAGCAGACAAACGGGAAAGCCATGGAGAAATGATGCTGCTGATGCGCCTTCACGGTGCGTTAGCGTCTCTCCCACCTTGAGCGTCTGTGCGAGTCTTATCAGATCGTTTTCTCATCTGCCCCATCGCATATTTAGCTTACAAATTATTGCCACAGCTCTAATGAAGTATGTTTGCATCTTTTCACTGGTGCAGCCCGAGGGCAGGATACAAGGATGTTTATTAACGCTGCAGAGAGAGGGAGAGGGAGAGAGATATGCGAGGTGTTCGCCTCCGGGGATGGGAAAGGAGAGGGAAAAAAAAGGCAAGTTTCTAATTAAAGGTCGTGTTATGTGTTAGACGTGATATCCTCCGACACTTCAGCAACCAATCTGAACATTTGGGAAACGAGGGCATTGCGCGCGTTCACGTGGAACGCCAGGCAGCGCTTCCAACCACGAATCCGCTGTTAGTCAACTGCGAATCGCTCAACTTCCAGCATCGCTGGACCTCCATGATGGAATCAGAGGATGCATTTGACTTTGCATTTCTCAGTGCACAAATGCTGAGCATTTTAATGCACTTTTTGGGATTGGGAATCACAACGTTCTTAAACTTTAGTTGCGTTTAAGTTCCAAACCACGAGCAGCTGACCGACTTCAGTGCACAAATTGCATTTTTCAATGCACAAGCTTAAATCGCTCCTCTCAGAGCAATTTTAAAACTTTGGATCGTGGCATCTCCTACGCCAGTGCAAAGGCTTGTCTTGATATGCATTTCACACTTCCCAGTGTTTCGTTCGCACACAAACCCACTTTCCTCCCTTAATTTCACTTGAAGGCTGTGTGCGGAAAAGACTTCCACTCCGTCCAAACCTAAAGGCTTGTTTATACAAGTCCAAACTTTACCTCACAATGCCCGGATCACGCAGGGCCACATGGAAATACGACTTAACATATTCCAGTTGTCATAGGAAAGACTGCTTCATTGTGAAGCTGGAGTTCAAAGGGATTTCAACGACAAGTTCTTCCATGCAGTGGCTCATTTGTGCGGCTGTTATTTTAACCATACATGGTAAACAGAAGGCGGTTGTTACGGGCTCCGCTCAGCTCCAGAGCTGGAGGCGATGCGCTCGAGGCGGACGGCAGAATTTTCCAGGGTGTTGCCACCAAGCCCTCAGCGCTAATGTTCATTTAATACACAGGCAAGATGATACATTACAGATTCCATTGAAAGCAAAAAAAGACTTAAGACGTTTTGGCATATGAAGCTATCCCTCATCTCCATGTAGCTAGGGGCGTTGTAACCAAAAGCCCAGATATTAATGCCGAGGGAATACAGTGGATCTACCCCTTCTCTCTCTCTCTCTCTCTTTGTTAATGGGAGGGACCAGGTGGAAGAGTAAAGAAAAGACGGTCAAGCCTAAAGAGTACAGAAACTCATGTTTATGACTAGCTACTAGATACTACAAAAATGAACACCAGTAGAGAATGTTGTGTTTGAGTAACCTTCCTGCGATGCTGATTCCCAAATGGGAACCTACTGTGCTAACGTTTGCTTGGAAAACTTGGCGGATAGTCTAAGCTGGTTCCAAAACCATCTTGACCAGCTCAGCTGGTGACTAGCTTGGACTATCATAGACCCGCAACACGGACGCCAAACTTTGAGACGGTTTTCCTCCAATCCTCAACGTTTGAGAGCGAATAAACACGTTTGTTCTCGACAAGTAATGGCGGAATCTTTCAAATGCGTGCGCAGACGTTCGTGGAAGCGTTCGATACACACGCAACGCAATCAACACACTTTTCCTGCTTGCTTTCTTCAGTTTCAGGTCGGTGCCCTACGGGTTAAAACTTCAATTCAGATCATTTCACAACATGGCGTCTCACTCACAGCGACAAAGCTTCAGGTATGAGGCATATATATCCTCCTAATAACAGCGGTTCTCGATGCCTGGAGGGTGTTTCATAAGGTTACAGAATGAGTATCTTGAAATAAATCTCACAGGACGCGAACGCGTTCGAGGACGCGTCGCGTTTTCGCGACGTCGCGCTTATTCACGGCAAAACACCAGCACAGAAAGCACCATCACATGAATGATCTACTCTACATTGAGATGAGATTGGATTGTAAACGGTACCGTTTCAAACATCGTAGGTGTCCGAATCGCGATCCGAGTGTGGTTCAATCAATCGGCTCCCAGATGAAGGTTCGCGTTGCTCGCTCTCGGTCAAGTTTCTATCCGATAAACGATCCAGCCTAGCTATTCTCTTCCTGTCCGGAGTGAAAAGCGCGTCAAAGTGCATTAAAACATGTCATAGGTGGATGTGCGCGACTATAGCGAGCTGCGCTGCTGTTGTCTGGACGCGTTCAGAGCTGGAGCGCAAAAGCGCGCAGGACTGTCTTACCTTCTCCAGGAGACCAGAGCTCTCCTTCCCCCTCTTGATCTTCTTATTTCTTAATACTCGCGTATATCAGCCTCGCCACTGTCTGTTTTGGCCACGGTGAATGTGCTGCTTTGCTTATGGGCAGAAGGAAGCCAATAATCCGTCTCTAAATCAGAGCAGAGCCGAAAGAAGAATTCTGGCTCGGGGCTGCGCAAACGCCTCTGGGGCCACAGGATTAGAGGACAATTAACTCAAACCCGAGCAGACTCATTGGAACAGATGCAAACCCGATATTCCCCTCGATTCTTTCGCAAAGTAAAAATAGCCGGCGAGGGTTTAAAGTTCAGCATATAACGGTTTACGCATCAGGCAAGTGTCACCACGCCGTTCCTGAGACTTTGGAGAGGCAGAAAGGCTGATTTTAATCATTGTCATTTCGTCTGATGTAATATTCCCCCAGGCTCTTTCACAAAGGCAACACATTTTCCTTCCCTGAACGAGTCAAAGTCTCTCTTCGCTCTCGCTGGAGCGGGAGGCGCACTGGAACTTGTTGATAAAGTGGCGATAAAAGACGCGTATGCGTTTTACGAAGCGAAAATCTGGATCTGGTGCTCATGCATGCGGCGCTTTCCCCCCGCGCTCCTCTCTGCGCTCTAATGTCTGTGAGAATTGTAATGGCAAATTTCCTGGAGGCCATTAAAAGCAAATGACGTCTGGACATCATTCACTGTGCGCCCTCACAGTCCGCCCGCAGCCAAATGCGCCATTTCAATTATTGCGCACGGCTAGATGGAGATGTCTGCTGCTGCAGGATCGGGGCAGACGCGCGCAGCGTCGCTTTAAACCCACACAAACACAATCGCACACTTTCTCGCGCCGGATTTTCATTTATTTAACAGCAGGCAAACAAATAAAGACAGTTGCGCTGGGCATCGGCTGCGCCGGAGCGCGCCGCCGCGGCCCCGCCGCTTTCCCCGCGCAGGTACTCGATTATTTATTTATCTGAATGTTTGTTTATTTGCGTGTAAATAAGTGTGAATAATTGATGTTGCGCCGAGACCCGTAATTACTGTAGCTCTCGCATGCAGGACTGATGCTGAACGAGGCGTTCCGTGATGTTTGGCGCCCGCCGGTGTCCGTTCGGAGGAATGACAGGTTTCACAGAGTGGGATGGAATATAATAACCATTTATTTTATTGCAGTAATAGAATGGAGGAATGACAAGCAGAAATATAGACCTACCAATAAATGAGAATGTATAGAATGAAATTAAGTCGTGTTGAATAATTATATAGGGCTGGAGCTAGTCGCACTTTATTCAATTTCTGTACTGATATATAGACAAAAGCATTAATGTCTTGAATACAGAAACACTACTGAACATTTACAAAATACTACTGAGTTCACTGAACACGTTGACCTTTTGTGACAACATGCCCCAGTCGCAACACAAGTTGTTTGTGCTATGTGGGGTAAGTTGTCACAATGGAACCTTCTGATTATAGGAGTTTTAGCCAATTTTATTACAGATATTATTTATTACAGATTTATGATTCATGACACACTGAATGTATACTGTATGGGCTAAGTTGTCACAATCTTGCCATTATTAAAAGAGTAAAACAATTAGGAAACACCAAATTTATGACAACAAATGCAGAAATAACAATATTAAAAAAAAATACTCAGTTCCAATATATAATGTTTTTATAGTTCTTTTCTGCAGTGCAGAGTTCATTTATTTAATACTGAACATTTAGAACAGCTGTTGAGTTCATTAAACACATACTGAGCTTTTGTGACAACGTGCCCCAATAGCAAGTTTTACAGCAAACAACTAGCCCTAATTTCCTTAATGCATTAATAATAATAATATAATGATTTTGCAGTGCTGTTCTACAATGCTCATGGCAATGATGTTTTAGAGTCAATTTATTGACTACTGAACGTTTACGTTTTGTGACAACATGCCCCAATAGCAATACATGTTGTCACACTATATAGGGGAAGGTTGTCACAATCAAACCTGCCTTTATTATAAGAGTAAAAACAATTATGAAACCCCAAATTTATAATTTATGACACATCAAATGTAGAAATAATGATAATTAAAAATAAAAAAAAACTCAATTTCCATATATAATGCTTTTGTAGTGCTGTTCTGCAGCGCAGAGTTCATTTATTTACTACTGAACATTCAGAAGAACTGTTGAGTTCATTAAACACATATTGACCTTTTGTGACAACATGCCCCAATAGCAACACATGTTGAGTCACTATATGGGGTAAGTTGTCACAGTAGAACCTTCGATTATTATAGGAATTTCAGCAAATTTTAAAGAGTGGAACAATTATGAAAGAATATTTATTTCAAATTTATGACACACTGAATGTTAAAAAAGCAGAAGTTTTAAAGTCCTAGTCCTAATTTCCTCAGGCATTAATAATAATAATAATAATATATAATACTTTTGCAGTTCTGTTCTGCAGTGCTCATGGCAATGATGTTTTAGAGTCAGTTTATTGACTACTGAACATTTACAAAATACTACTGAGGTCATTAAACTCATGTTGACCTTTTGTGACAACATGCCCCAATAGCAACACATGCTGACACAATATATGGGGTAAGTTGTCACAGTTGAACCTACCATTATTATAGGAGTTTCAGCAAATTGTAAAGAGTAAAACAATTACGAAACCCCAAATTTATAATATATGACACATCAAATGTAAAAAAATAAAAATAATAATACAAAAAAATAAAAAATGCAGTTGCTAATATATAATGCTTTTGTAGTGCGGGTTCTGCAGTGCTCATGGCAATAAAGTTTCAGAGTCACTTTTTTAACTACTGAGCATTTACAAAGAACTGCTGTGTTCATTAAACACATTCTGACCTTTTGTGACAACATGCCCCAATAGCAGCATATGTTGTCACACTAGATCGGGTAAGTTGTCACAATATAACCTTCCATTATTATAGGAATTTCAGCAAATTTTAAAGAGCAAAACAATTATGAAATAAATGTATTTATTACAAATTTATGATTTAGGACACATTGAATGTGGAAAAAAGTAGAAATATTAAAGCAAACAACTGGCACTAATTTTCTATTGCATAAATAATAACATATAATGCTTCATAAATTCATAGCAATGAAGTTTCAGAGTCAGTTTCTTTACTACTGAACATTTACAAAAGACTACTGAGGTCATTAAACATATTTTGACCTTTTGTGACAACATGCCCCAATAGCAAGACATGTTGTCACACTATATGGGGTAAGTTGTCACAATAGAACTTTCTATTATTATAGGAATTTCAGTGAATTTTAAAGAGCAAAACAATTATGAAACAAATGTATTTATTACAAATGTAAGATTTATGACACATTGAAAGTAACTAACTCTAATTTTCTGCAGTGCTTATAGCAATAAAGTATCAGAGTTAATTTATTTACTGCTGAACATTTACAAAAAAATGCTGAGTTCATTGAACAAATATTAACCTTTTGTGACAACATGCCCCAATAGCAACATATGTTGTCACACTATATGGGGTAAGTTGTCACAATTGCGCTTGCCATTATTATGTGAGTTTGAGCAAATTTAAAAGAGTAAAAAAAAAAACAATTTTTATGAACATTTAAAATCCTAAAAGTGTCATTTTATGACATATCAAATGTAAACAACAACAAACCATGCAGAAAACGGCTAGCCCTAGTGTTTCCTAATGTATTAATATTAAAATATGATTGTTATGCAGTGCTCATGGCAATAGTTTCAGAGGCAATTTCTTTACTACTTTCATTTTCATTAACATAACACACGTTGACCTTTTGTGACAACATGCCCCAATAACAGCTATATGGGGCAAGTTGTCACAGTTGGAACCTGTTGGTGTCACACATCAAATGTAAAAAAAAAAAAAAAAGTAGAAGTATTAAAGCAAACAGCTAGCCCCAGTTTTATAATGTATTAATAATAAAACATCATGCTTTAGCAGTGCTGTTCTGCATCCGTAATGGCAACAAAGTTTAACTGATTCGAACTAATAATCATCTCTTAACATATGAAATGCATAAAACAAGAATATTTTTCAAAACAACTGCTTAATTGATTACAGAAGAAGGAAAGCTGAGCGATCCTGCAGGTATGAGACACACACTGAGAAGAAACTGGTCCTGAGGCCAGAAAATGTTTTCCTGAGGACTTACAAACACAGGAGGAATGCGGTTTGTAGTTTCCCCTTCATTAATACAACAGCCCTGCAGTGCGTTCAATTACAGCCGTGCGCAGAAGATGTTGTAAGTTTAAAGATTTAAACAGCTTATAAAGTTGCCCCGGGTGTTTTAGTTGCCATCAGTTAATTCCTGTAATTTATGGGTTTTGCTGTGCTGTCTGTGAGACGAGACGCTGAAGTGGGTCAGATTCCCTGAGATGATCCGCGCTGAGATCCGTTTGACAGTGAGATCAACAAAACATCCTTTCAAGTGATGAAGATGATGATGAAGAAGAGTATTTAATAGTTAAATTAAACAGCGTTGGGCCGAAAAGTCTGAAAGTACATTGAAAATCTGAGATGTTTCTAATAAAACCTGGAAATACAAAGACCATTTTAGGATGTTGGAGTATTTTTATATTAGTAATATTTTAAAAAATATTTTTAATTTAAATGTAAAATAATTCAGTTAATATTTAATATAATTGCTAATCAAATGCAAATAAATGAGCGTAATTTTCATCTGATAAATACTGAAATAATAATATTGAATCAAACAAATCATGTTTATTAATAATCAGTGAATTTCTGAGTTTTTATTTATTCCATTTACTTTCCTAATTTTAAAGTTTTAGTTGTGTGAAACTTTTTTTTAATATGTCTATAATTTTTATTCATTTTTAGTTGGAAAAATGTTGCCTTGGCAACTAGATAGACTAGAAGATTTCAGTTAATGTTTATTTTATTTCAAGTAATTTAGTTTAAATATTTTTAATTTAAATGTAAAATAATTCAGTTAATATTTAATGTAATTGCTAATCAAATGCGAATAAATGAGTGTTATTTTCATCTGATAAATACTGAAATAATACTGAAATAAATAAATCATGTTTATTAATAATCAGTGTTATTTAGTGTCAATATTTTGAATTTTTGAGTTTTTATTTATTCCATTTCCTTTTCTAATTTTAAATAAAGTTTTTGTAATTTTGTTGTGTGAAACTTTTTTTTTTATATGTATATATAATTTTTAGTTAAAGAAAAAATGTCGCCTTGGCAACTAAAAAAAAAAAAAAAATGTATATTTTTAAAATTTTATTTCATTTTTGTTACACTTGATGTTTGATAAATACTGAAATAATAATACTAAAACAAATAAATCATGTTTATTATTAATCAGTGTTATTTAGTGTCAATATTTTGAATTTTTATTTATTCTATTTCCTTTTCTAATTTTAATTAAAGTTTAAGTAATTTTGTTGTGTGAAACAGTGTGAAACGTTTTTAAATATGTCTATATATTATTATTATTATTATTATTTTATTTTTTATTATTTTTTAGTTGAAGAAAAAATGTTGCCTTGGCAACTAGATGAAAACAATAATTTTTTTTTTCTATATTTTTAAAGTTTTATTTATTTTTATTGCACTTAATGTTTGTTTTATTTTGAGTAATAATTCTTTAAAATATTTTTAATTTAAGTGTATAATAATTCAGTTAATATTTAATATAATTGCTAATCAAATGTGAATAAATGAAATTTTCATCTGATAAATACTGACATTAGTATGGTTTTAGTTGTCTATTAGACTAGTAGTTTTAGTTGACTATAATAACCCTATTTACATCATCATAGTTTTAAAAATACAATATTTTAAAAAAGTTCTGATCTGTATAGTTCTATACCTGAGGAAAATCTGGAATAAAGAACCATATGAATGTTTTAATTATGACAGAGTTTAGATTCTGCCAAAAAACTAATGAATTGTTATTAATAAAAATAAAGATTGTTTATACAAAACTCTTGCATTGTTCATGTTCAACAGTTGTACTGAAAAGAAACAAATGTTGGTGTTTTTGTTTATAAGCTGATTGAACTTTACTAAATATACAAACTATGAGAACCTGTTGACTTTAATCATCTGTGACTCCGACTGAACACCTGAAGTCAAACCAGTTCATGCTAAAGTAGGACTCGGTCTGAATCTCATTAAAAGTTTGTCACGTTAATGTCAGGCTGGCTGAGGTCTGATCAGATGTTTAAAGCCACCTGAAGACGCTCAGCAGGAGACGATTTCCAGAATTCAGTTCATGAAGATGAGAAGAAATCATGTTCCTGCAGAAAGTGCTACAGCAGTAATGATGTGAATATCCACAAGCAGCGACACACTTTCAGCTGAGCATGTGCCTCACGTTTTCAAGTCCTCAGTCAGTTTTTTGTCCCGTAAAACTACTGTATTACAGAAGAAATTAGTTTTTAAAGGACATTATAAAAGCTTCAGAAATTGTAATGTCTATCTTATGTTTTATGTGTTGAAAGAATACATTTGCCAGTAATTACTTGATTTTAGGCTTGTCCTGACCTCTTTTTAAAATACATTTGAATGTATTTTACAAAATTATTATTGATTTTTATATTTACATTTGCTTTACATTTATGCATTTGGCAGACTTACAATATGTAAAATCTATTTTTTTTATTTCCAATGTATCTGAAAACACTGAATGAGAGAAATGCACTGTAAAAAAATAAAAAACACAATTTGTTGAGTCATCTTAAAATAATTTGTTACCCTGCTGCCTTAAAATTTTAAGTTCAGTCAACTCAAATAAATTTATTCAACTTGAAATGTTAAGTTGTACTAAGCAACAACTGAGATATTTGTGTTTGCTAAACTTAACAGATGGTTAAGTAACCCAGCTGCCTTAAATTTTTAAGTTGATTCAACTCAAATATCTAAGTTGTCACTTAGTATAATTTAACATTTCTAGCTGAATAAACTTTTTTTTTGACGGAACTTAAAATTTTACGGCAGCCAGGTTACAAATTATTTTAAGTTGACTCAACGAATTGTTTTTTTACAGTGTATCAAAAACAGAAAAAAATCATAATTTTTTGTCTCAGAAATAAGTCTTAAGTATGTCAATTTTATGACTTCATGTCTTAATTATGGATTTTTATCTCATAATTTTGACATAATTTCACCTCATAAATGTAACGTTTTATTGTAATTATCACTTTTCATTTCATAAATATAAATTTATGTCATAATTATTACGATTTCAATTAAGCATGTCATAATTTGAATTTCATTTTTGAATTTTCATTTATAAATATCACTTCCTGTGTCATAAATATCACTTTTAATATCATAATTATGAATTTTTGTCAACATTTTGATTTTAGATTATAATTATGACTTCTTATGTCATAACTGTCACCTTTTATGTCATAATTTTAATTAAGAATGTGATATTTTTTTATTTCATTTTTGATTTTTCATTCCTAAATATCACTTCTTATGTCTTCACCTTTTATGTCGTAATTTCAATTTAGCATGTCATAATTTGGATTTCAATTGATTTAACATTCATAAATATCACTTCTTGGGTCATAATTATCACTTTTAATATCATAATTATGACTTCTTATGTCATAATTATCAAATTTTATGTAATAATATCAATTAAGTATGTCATAATTTGGATTTCAGTTCATAAATATAACTTACTGTTTCCTAATTATCACTTTTAATATCATAATTATGGCTTTTTGTCATCATTTTTTATTTTAGATCATAATTATGTCTTTTTATGTCATAATTATCGTCTTTTATGTCTTAATTTTATTTAAGAATGTCATATTTTTATTTAATTTTTGATTTAACATTCATAAATATGGGTCATAATTATTACTTTCAATATCATAATTATGACTTTTTGTCATCATTTTGATTTTAGATCATAATTATGACTTCTAAGGTCATAATTATCACCTTTCATGCCATAATTTCAATTAATCATGTCATAATTTGGATTTCAGTTTTGATTTAACATTTATAAATATCACTTCTTGTTTCATAATTATTACTTTTAATATCATAATTATGACTTTTTGTCATCATTTTTTATTTTAGATCATAATTAGATCATAATTAAATTATTATTAATTCTATTAAGTATGCCATAATTTGGATTTCAGTTCATAAATATAACTTCTATTTTAGATCACAATAATGTCTTCTTATGTCATAATTATCATCTTTTATGTCCTCATTTTAATTAAGAATGTCATATTTTTTATTTCATTTTTGATTTTTCATGTATAAATATCACTTCTTGTGTCATAATTATCACTTTTAACATCATAATTATCTTTATGCCATATATTTCAATTAAGCATGTCATAATTTGGATTTAACATTTATAAATATCACTTCTTTTTTCATAATTATGACTTCTTATGTCATAATTATCACCTTTTTTGTCATAATTTCAGTTTGGATTTTTCATTCATAAATATCACTTCTTGTGTCATAATTATTATTTTTATTACCATAATTATGACCTTTTGTCATCATTTCTATTATATATCATAATTATGACTTTTTATGTCATAATTCAGATTTGCCAAATGTTTTTTTCTGATATGGTGGAAATAATTACATACTTAAATAATTATGTAAAACTGTAGAAAAATACACAGACATAAGAAGTTACTTTGTATATAATATATATATTAAAATTAGCGGTTAGCTGATTACAAAAAGTCACAATATTGCAATTTAATTGTGTCATTTCTTTTGTACATTGAATCTGAATTGCACACAATGAAAGAGCAAGGAAAAGAGAAGAAAAGCAACAGAATCAGTGATGCAAACTTCACCAAACACCAGACAAATCCACATTCTGCAGTGCTGAATCAGATCAGTTCAAGGACTGTGTATAGTTTACCGATTACAAACTAATTCGATTCAGCTATAAAGCAGCTCTACAGAAAACAACAGTGCGTTGTGGCCTGTTCAGTTCACATTCACACTTCTGAATGGACTGGCAGCCGATAGTTGAATTCTGAATGTTACATTCACGCCATGGTGAATTATATATTTAGTCTGGTACTCTGAGTGAATGTTTCTGTCATGAGAACATCAGAAAGGCTTCTCGAGCTCATCGTCGTGCATCTGTCTTTGATGAATCCATGGCTCTGGGCGACGGCAGCGCGCCTATAAAAGCAATAAAAGCCAACAATGGCTTTCAAAAATTAACGCAGCATCTCCATATTGATGAGGAACATATCCAATCTTTGCTTTTTGCCTTTCTTTAAATGTCACAGTGATGGATGCCATATTTGCAGCATGCCATAATCAACTGTTTTTTGATATTTTGAATAATGCTGCTTTTGAATTATAGCCAGCGAAAGGAATAATCACTCAGATATGGGAATGCACGCGGCGAGGGGGGCGTGTATGTAAATGAGCGCATATGCATTAATGCATGACCCTATAAGAATAACAATCACGCCTTCTGGCGCTAAAGCAGGTGTCGTTAATAGTCACGCCGGAAGCGCTGAGCCTGAACTCGCTGCCTCCATGCTGGTCTATTTTCAGCCCCGCATTTCGGCGTCTCCTATTATTATTTTACGGTTATCTGAGTCTATTCAGTGGCCTTCCTGTTCTGCTGTTGTGTGTCACGGTGAAGCGGGTTTCATGGACGCCGTGTATATTTTTATGTCACTGTCAGAGAAAATATGCATGTGTTTGTACAGCTGTGTGCTTGAGTTTATCGAGCAGATATTTCCAGTCTTATTGGTGAGACAGATGCAGGCCTTATTACAGAAATCTTTTAATTATGCACAAACATGTTTTAATGTAGACAGAGATAAAACAAGACTAGATACATGGTGTGGAGGAAATACATTTTATTTAATTAGCCTTTTTTATTAGACTTTATTTTATATGTATTATATATATATATATATATATAATTAAAATATTTTCTATTATTATATAGGCTATAATATAATATATATTAATATATAATATAGGCTAATATATTTTATACAAAGTAATTTTTTATTTTTGTGTATTTTCCTACAAGTAATTATGTACGTTTGTAATTATTTTCTGAAAAAAAATAAATAAATCATGCTTTGGTAAATCATAATTCTGACATAAAAAGGCATACCTATGATATAAAACAGAAATAATTATGATTTTAATGATAAGTATGACATAATACAGTGCGCTTTACATATATTGAAATTATGAGATTAAAAAATATATATTTTTGACATAAAATTATGACATACTATATCATATTTATCAGAAGAAAATTTGAAATTATAAAATAAATACAAATTATGATATTCTAAATTTAAATTGGCATAAAAATAGATCATGATAAAGTTATATTTATAAAACTATAAAAGTGAAAATTGAGTTAAAAGCCCATAATCATGACATAAAGTCAAAATTATAACATGCTAAATCATATTTATGAGATTAAAAATACATAAAATGTCCTGTTTAAGAAATGAAATATCAAAATTATGAAAGAAAGTCATAATTATGACAAGATGAAAAGTTGCAATTATGACATAAATCCAAAATATGACATATTAAATGAAAATTATGACATAAAAATGGATAATTATGGCATAAATTACTTTTATGAAATTAAAAGTTTGAATTATAAATCAAGAGTTGAGTTAAAATATATGAAAATTATGAGATGAAATGTCAGTTTTATAACATAAAAGTCCTATTCATGAAATGAAAAGTAAAAAATTATGACATAAAAATTCATATTTATGAGATGAAGAGTAAAAACATATGAAATAAGTCATTAAAATCCACAATTATAACATAAAATGTAAACAATATGAGCCATATTTGAGTTCAAAAGTCAAAATTATTTGATTAAATGTCAGTTTTATGACATAAAAGTCCTATTCATGACATGAAAAGTAAAAACATTCAGACAAAAAATCATATTAATAAGATGAAAAGTAAAAACATTAAATAATTGAAATCCACAATTACGACACAAAATGTAAATATTATGAGCCATATTTGAGTTTAAATGTCAAAATTATGAGATTAAATGTCAGTTCTATAACATAAAAGTCCTATTCATGACATGAAAAGTAAAAAATTCTGATATAATAATTAATATTTATGAGATGAAGAGCAAAAACATATGAAGTAAATCATTAAAATCCACAATTATAACATAAAATGTAAAGATTATGAGCTATATTTTAAAATTGTGAGACAATTGTGAGTTTTATAAAATAAAAGTCCAATTCATGACATGAAACGTAAAAAATATGACATAAAAAGTCATATTTATGAGATTATTTTCATGTCACCATGACTTTTAATGTCATATTTATGTTTTTTTCTTACAAGGCCTGAATGGGCCTTCACAAGGCAAATAATTAAGCACATGAAATACACAAACAGTATTAACAGTCAGAACAAAAGACAAACATGGTGGAGGAAATGTCTTACAATAATTCTGCTTTTATGTTATTGTTTAGAGACTGCAGCTATTTCATAGCTCTGGACTTTTAATAGACATAAACATGAGGATGCAGATAATCAATCAAACCATCATCTGTCGATCAGATCTCATATCAGTACTGCTTAGACAACACTAACTAATTAAAGTTCAGCTGAAAACATGCTTCCTCTCACACCTGTCTGTCTGTCTGTGGGCGTGTCTTTGATATCTGCTGTCTGATTGGCTCCTCAGGAGCTCCTTGTTCCTCTGGACACAGTATTAATGCAGTCCAGTGAGGGAGATCTATTCATCCTGACCCGTGCCTCTCTCCAGCGGGCTGATGGGAAGGTTCGGCCCCCCACAGCAGCCTGTCAGAGTGACTGATGGAGAGCAGAGGAAACCTCAAACCTCCCGCAGACGCCCCAACATGAGCCCGACGCTCACCAACACACGACAAAGAGCTTCTCTCTCATCATATGACAATTATGTGCTTTTAAGAACAAAAATGACAACGCAGCCTCTACAAATTTAACTTAAAAATTGAAATTATGACATAAAACCATATGAGTCATATGAGATTAAAAATCAAAATTATTACAGAAAAGTTATATTTATGAGTCAAATGTATATGAGACAAAGTTATTTGTTTTGATTATTATATTAAAAATTTAAGGAAGCAGTTACGTTTTTAAGCTGAAGTTGGTGGAAATGTTTTACAGTGTGATTCCTCATGATGGATCTTGAGATATTGGATTAATACTGAACTTCATTTAATAGTTAAGTGCCTCTTCTCCTTGTTAATGGTCTTTTTCGTGTTCAGGAGTCAAAAGTCCACTTATAAACTCCTTTTTTTTGATAATTTATATAAAAATACATAAATTATTATAAAAATATTCAGTATGTTTTTTTATCTTACAGAAAGCAAATGACTGAAAATGTACCTATTTAGATAAAAATATAAACTATTAAAAGGATGAATTAGGTGATTTTTCTAACAATTTAAAAAACAATTTAGATTTTTTTTCAAAATTTTAATTTCAAAAACAGAGAATTTACCCATTTATATTAAAACATGTAAATTGTTATAAAATTATTATTATGATTATATATTATTTTAGATTATATTTTTACCTAGTACTTAATCTTAAAATTAAACATAAAAATATTTTTTCCCCTAAAATTTAATTATAAAAAAATACATAATAAACAAATATTCAGTATGATTTTTCTAGCATTATATCTTACAGAAAGCAAATGACTGAAAATGTACCTATTTAGAGAAAATATAAATTATTAAAATGATAAATAGGTAATTTTTCTAACAATTTAAAAAACTATTTTAATTGTTTTTACCCATTTATATTAAAACATGTAAATTGTTATACAATTATTATTAATATGATATGATACAATATGATATTATATATCTTTTTGTCTAATACTTAATCTTAAAATTAAACATAAAAATAAAAATATAATAAATTTAAAATAATAAAATAATAATAAATAAAATAAAATAATTAATCTTTTCCCTAATATTTAATTCTAAAATAATTTATAAAAAACACATAATTTACAAAATTATTCATTTTTCTAGTACGTAATCTTACAGAAAGCAAATGACCGAAAATGTACCTATTTAGATAAAAAATATAAATGATTAAAGTGATAAATTAAGACATTTTTCTAATACTTAATTTAAAAAAAACAATTTTACATTTTTAAAAAAAAATTTTTTTTAAGAATTTACCTATATTTTTAAGTATTAAGTAATTTTTGTGTAGTATTTTTCCTAACACTTAATTTTAACAGAACTGATCTATCTTGAAATATATATATATATCAAGTTAATTAAATATAATTTATATAATATATAAATATAATAATGTATATATATATCAAGTTAATTAAAAATTATTGTTTTTCTAGTACTGAATCTTAAAAGACATCAAAAACATATGTACCTATTTGTAGAGAAATATAAATATTTACAAAATATTTACAATAGCTAAATTTAAGTAAATCACATCACAAATCCCGTGTCTGCTTTCACTAATATAATGTAATGAATCCTGCTCAATAGGGACAGACCTCAGAAAGACGCAACAGTGCTGCCACCGTGTGGCCACTGTTCATCATTACACATTCACCCTTAAGTGACTTTGATGAATAGAAAATTCTTCTTAAGTTGTTTGAATTATTTTTTTTGGACGTAAAACAGTTTAGCAATTTGCAAAAATTATTAGAACGTTTGTTTGTAATTTTCCAATGGAACATTCTAAATTGTCAGACGTACAATGTATAATGTTTTTGTGCCAGAGTTTTGAGAACATTTAAAGATACTTTGAATAAACGTTCTATTAACGTTTGTTCATAACATTGAGGGAACCTTCACAGAACGATCTGAGAACTTTACCTGTTAGCTGAGACGCGTCATGAAAACATTTTTGTGCTGCAGTAAGTGCATTACGAAAGTTTACAGACTGAGAGACGAGTGCAAATGCTTTCTGTGATGTTCTGTCAGAGACTGTGCACTTAGAGCTCGATTCCTTTAACTGTGACTGGTGAAGTGAATCTCTAGCGCCTCCGCAGCGTCAGACCGCGGGGCCCCGATGACTCTTCAGCGGGACGGACGCGATTCAGCCCGCGGCTGCGGCTTCTCTCCTCCATCGCTCTCATTACTGGCAGAAAGTTGAGGAGTTTCTCATCCAGCACTTGAGCTTCATGAGACTTTGAGCCCTTCAGCATTAAACGAGCTCTGACTCACTCTCCGCCTGTCTAATAACTCCCAGTTTCTCTCAGACTGTCGTCCGGCTAAAGACTGCTTTGTTCAAACATCAAACATCAAAACTGTAATTCTGTCGCCCTGTCGTCATAAAATATCTCACTGTATGGAGTTAATAATGGAGCTAAATGTGTTTGCTGTAAAGACTCATTGATATGCAGGCGTGTGTTTGTGTCCTCAGGATCTGATGTGATTTACTTACACATTCAGCTGTTGTAAAATCAATCAAAGTGTTTGTTTCATCTCGCAGCGTCAGTACAGTCTCATCCAGCATGATTTAGTGGCTCTTCAGGGATTCACACACAAATGAATGACCCTTAAACAACACGAAAAGACATTCACAATGAGGTCTGATTTTATCCATCACGATATTAATATTTAGGGTTTGTTTAAATCACGTTATAGCAATAGTAATATTGAATAGTGAAACATTCCTATTTATATAGAAAAAATAAATGACTTTTTTCTATGCCTTTCTGTGTCTTTTTAAAAGAAGACAATTACAAACTTTACTCATTTATATTAAAATATATATATCAAAACAAGGGATTCACCCATTTATATGAACATATTTAAATTATAAAATTATTAATTATTAAGTATTTTTTGTCTGTTACATAATTCTAACATTAAACATCCAATAAATAAAAAGAATAAAAATACAAAATAAAGAATTGAAGTATTTTTTGCTAATACGTAATTCTAAAAGAATTTATATAATATATAAATTATTTAAAAAATAATCAGTATGTTTTTTCTAGTACTTAATGTTACATAATCTTTTTTTTCAGTTTTTCAAAATTTGAATTTCAAAAATATTAAAATATGTAAATGATTATAAAATTATCATTCATTATAATAATAATTATTATTAAGTATTTTTGTTTAGTGCTAAATCTTAAAATTAAACATTTTTAATTTTAAAAAGCATTAAGTATTTTTCCTAACACTTCATTTGAACAGAACTGATCTTGAAATAAAAAATAAAAATATCTAAATTATTGCAAAATAATTTGTTTTTCTAGTACTTAAGTTAAAACAGGAAAGTTATTATTTTTTTTTAGTATTAAAAATATACTAATAGTAATATAAAGTAATTTTGACTAGTACCTAATCTTAAAATAAATACATAAATAAATAAAGTCATTTCCCCTAATATTTAATCCTTAAGGAATTTATATTAAAATCTTACAGAAAGCAAATGACTGAAAATGTACATATTTAGATAAATACAGAAATGATTAAAATAATAAATTAAGTAATTTTCTAGTTCTTAATTTAAAAAAACAATTTTTTTTTAGGTTTTTCAAAATTTCAGAAACAGAGAATTTACCTATTTATATTAAAACATTTAAATTGTCTGTCTAGTGCTTAATCTTAAAATCGAACATAAAAAATATATTAATTCATTATTTTTTCCTAATGTTTAATTCTAAAAGGATTCATATAAAAATACATAAATTATTACAAAATTAATCAGTATGTTTTTTTCTAGTACATAATCTTACAGAAGGCAAATGACTGAAAATGTACATATTTATATAAAATAATCAAAATTATTAAAATGATATATTAAATAATTTTTCTAATACTTAGTTTAAAAAATAATTTTCAATTTTTTTTAAGTTTTTCAAAGTTTGAATTTCAAAAACAGAATTGACAAAGCATGTTCTTTGGTACTTCATTAAAATATAGAATATATAAATTATTGCAAAATTATTGTTTTTCTAGTACTTAGTCTTAAAAGACATCAAAAACATATGTACCTCTTTATATTGAAATATATGATACTAAAAATGCAATATATAATGTGCATTTATTTATGCAATAATGTGTATTTGTTTGGATGTTGTCTGCAGTAGAGCAGAATGATTCATATGATGATCCAAGACACATGAAAAAGACAAAAAAGGCCAAAGACAAAATGTTTATTCACTGTCAGTCTGCGACTGCAGCTCTTCCTGAAACACTGGCAGTGTCAAATAAGGCAAAGGGCTTATAGATCATATGGATTTGTACAGTTTTGCACCAACAACATTTATACATTCACCAGTTACTGTATGTGTGATATCATATAGATCTATATATATATTTATATTTATAAACGTATTCTTGAAGTGTGAGGGACGCGGGTGACAGAAGAAACACTCATGGTTATAAAGCTGATTCAGTCTTTACTGTGAAACACACCATCTCACATCTTCATATATGACATAAATCTACTCTCTGTGATCTCTAATAAAATAAAATGAAATAAAAATATATTATGCTCATCATATATAGCTCTTAAAATGTGTTTTGCATCGGATAAATAAATTCTGTTCTGTTCTATAGTCATTTAATGTGCTGTGTTTGGAAATAAACTCACGTATAAGACATCAGCGAAGTGTTGGAAACACACACACACACACACACACACACACACACGCGTCCTAGTCTAATAAACATGGTTTTAGGATCTAGTGCACATTTCGTTTCATACTCACAAACCCAACAGACGCTCAGTGACCTCAGAGATGAATTTGCACAAAAGCATTGATCACATCTAAAGCCGTTTTACAAATACATAGAAAAATATAATCCTCTGAATGCCCTTTTTACAATTATAGATAGATTATAGATTTATCTGAAAATATCAGTGTAGTTAGTGGTGAAGGATCAAGTGTGTTTGCTAAAGGGAAGTGAGTGATCTGCTTAATATATTTATATATATATATATATAATAGGAGAAAACGCTTTCAAAAATACCATGGTACAATGATCATGATTAGACTACTATATTATGTAGTATTTGTATAGTATACTTCATGGTAAATTGGTTTTACCATATTCACATACTATAGTATTTACAAAAATGTACCATGGTACTACCATGGTTTATTTTATAGATGTGCTGTATGATTGCAGGACCATGGTATTCTTAGATCTACCCTGAAACACAATAGTACACCATGGTGTATTTCAAAATACTTAAGTATTACCACGATACCTTCACTGCACTATCCCTTTTTTTTTGTTTGCAAAGAATACGTTGATAACATAGTAATACCATGGTATTTTTTGTAGCAGATTAAATATATAACATAAAAGGGTCATTTTACTCTCACAAATGTTGCCCTTTTCTATATTTATGGTGTAATACAGTCTTCTGAACAGTGTAACGTAACAGGCGTGACATAACAAAGTAACAGTTTTCTTAATCTGAGTTATTTTGTTGTTTATTTGGGTTCTAGTTAGTGTAGCCCCGCCCACACTAACATCTCACTGGTCCAAAATTCCCCCTCATAGACTACCATTCAAAAGTTTGGGGTTGGTAAGATGATTTAAAATGCTTCTGAAAGAAGTCTCTTCTGCTCACCAAGGCTGCATTTGTTTGATCAAAAATACTGTAAAAATATGAAATATTATTACAATTTAAAATAGCTGTTTTCTATGTGAATATGTTTTAAAATGTAATTTATTTCTGTGATCAAATCTGAATTTTCAGCATCATTACTCTCCACTCTTCAGTGTCACATGATCCTTCAGAAAGTATTTAGAAATAATAATAACAATAATAAACAAATTAAATTAATTTCTCCCAAAATAATAAAACTTTTTAATTAATTAAAAAACAAAAGATTATTAAAAATGTTTTTGAAAGAACTTTCTTCTGCTCACCAAGGTTGCATTTATTTAATCAAAAGTGCAGTAAAAATGTGAAATATTATTACTATTTAAAATAGCAGCTTTCTGTGTGAATATATTGTAAAATGTAATTTATTTCTGTGATCAAAGCTGAATTTTCAGCATCATTACTCCAGTCTTCAGCATCACATGATCCTTCAGAAATTATTTTAATATGCTGATTTACTGCTTACGAAACATTTCTGATTATTAATGTTAAAAACAGTTTTGCAGCTTTTCTCCCAAAATTCTAATAATTTGAAAATAAATTAACTTTATATTTATTACTTATTATTTCTTATTATCACTGTTGAAAACAGTTGTGTTGCATAAAAACAAACAAAAAAACATAAATTTATTTTTTTCCAAAATGATATATATTTTTTAATTAATTAAAAACAAAATATGATTAAACTGTTTTTGAAAGAAGGCTCTGCTGCTCCCCAAGGCTGCATTTGTTTGATTAAAAACACAGCAAAATTGTGAAATATTATTACAATTTAAAATAGCTGCTTTTTATGTAAATATATTTTAAAATGTAATTTATTACTCTGATTAAACCTGAATTTTCAGCATCATTACTGTGTCACATGATCCTTGCTGCTCAAAAAACTTTTCTTATTATTATCAGTGTTAATAACAGTTGGACTGAATTTCTGTGCCCAAAAAAGAATAAATTGATTTATAATTAAATGAATTAAAAACAATTAATTTATTATTTCTAATTATCAGTGTTGAAAACAGTTGTGCTGCCTAAAAACAGAAAAAAAAAAAAAAAAAATTCTCCCAAAATTCAAATTAATAAAAAATAAATTTACTTGTAATTGTAGTTAATTTTTACACCCCAAAAAGAAAAAAAATTTTTTTTAATTGACTTATCCTAAAATTCTCATGAAGATTTTAGTGATACATTTTCATTTTAGGATATTCTTTGATGAATAAAAAAATCAAAAGAACAGGAATTATTTAAAACAGAAATCTTTTGTAACATTATAAATGTCTTTACTGTCACTTTTTATCAATTTAATGCATCCTTGATGAATAAAAGTATTAATTTCTTTCATTTAAAAATCGTACCGACCCCCAAACTCTTATAACGGTAGTGTATCTGTATACTAAATGTTTGTGATTGCTTGTGAGTTTTTACACACCACTCAATTTATGCTGTCAGTGTGACAGATGAGTTATTCACTAGTAACTTGTCAAGTCACGCCTGGTTAGTACACACATCAGATTTTAAGTGCCAAATAAAGACCATTTAATGTAAATGAGTGATGTGTTCCGGGTTATCGACGGTTGAATCTCCAAAGAGGATGAGACTGTGTAATTGTGGATTAGTCTAATTAGTCTCTGAAGCATTGATCGGACAACAGACAGCGCGCACAGGTAACCAGCGGTTAAAGCACAAGCTTCAGTACAGGTCTTTGTAGGGTTTAGAGTAGTTAAACATCAAGTAATCCATGTAGTAAAAGTCATACGCCCGCTGGCGCTCGGACGCGTTCAGCTGCGAAAAATAATGCTGCGTGATCTGAGTGGAAGTTCTGGCCGCTTTGGGGTTCCCGTCCTTGAACGAGGGGTACGTCAGGTTCTCCGGCGCCCCGATCTTTCTTAAAAGGAAGTTGGCGTCTTCTTCCAGTGTCTCGACCTTCCCGATGAAGTCGTAGTGAAGGTGGCAGGGGCTGCAAAGCTGGTTAGCCGCTTCCCAATGGATGTCCATTCCCACAGGACGATGGACGTCCAAAAGATAGTGGATGAACTCTCGAAAGGTCACGCCGCTTCCCGTCTTCAACGCCGTCTGCGATGCGTTCACTCTGTATTTGGAGATGATTGGTTTTCCGAATACGGGGTGGTAGTAGGAATTGGGGCTCTCGAATTTGTCCCTGAACGCAGAAACCAGTCGCTCCATCGGCTCTCGGATGAAGAGGACTTTGGTGTAGGTCTCCAAGCGTTTAGTGATGCCTTGACGGTCAAAGCTGTCCAGACGTTTCAGATGATTGTCGTAATGAACGGCGACGTGATTGATTTCTCGCGTCGAGTTGGCGACGCCGGCTAAAACCATCAGGACTCGCTTCCAGTTTGAGCATCCGGCTTTCGGCACTTCGCAGTACAGCAGTTTATGTCTGTCCTCCACGTAAATCCTCGAAACGTGATGTGGCGTTATCGTCCGTGAAATATTACTCCGATATTTCCCGCAGACCTCCCGTATGATCCGTCGACGTGACTCTTGGACGTCAGACAGACGGCGTGAGCTCGATGGCGGTGATTGTGAAGAGTTCACGTGGGGTCGCAGCACCGGGCTGGTCTTTAATAGTTTCCGGTGGCGTTTGGTGACCTGTTGAGAGCCCGGGTCGTGCTCCCGGGACCCCGGCGTGGGGGCCTGTCGCTTCCACTGGGAATCTGGCAGCTGCATCGGGGAGATGGGGTCGACGTCGGCCTCTTCTGACCGCTGGTTCACTCTGCCGAGTCGAGCCGAGACGCTGCCCACGACCTCACTGAACTGAGCGCACTGCTCCTTCAAACACACACACAAAACAAACCCATGAAGCTGACATTAGAAGAGGAATATATTTATTCTATTACACCAGGAAAGAAGAAGATGTATTTTTAAATGAATTATATTTAATTACTTTTTAAGTTAATTTAAATTTAGTCATAATTTGAATATATAATGACATTATTATAGAGGAATATATTTATTTGGTTATATTTTACTCTGAAAAAGAATAAATAAATGTTACATTAATTATTTAAACTATCTTTGAAATTAATTATCATAATTTTAAAAGAAATATACACTGATATTGTAAGAGAGGAATATGTTTATTCTGTTATATTTTACTCTGAAAAAAAAAAAAAGAATAAATGAATGTTAAATTAATTATTTAAACTATCTTTGAAATTAATTATCATAATTTTAAAGAAATACACTGATATTATAATCTAACCCTAAGAGAGGAATATGTTTATTTTATTATATTTTCCTCCAAAAAAAAGTTTTTTAAATATATATATATATTGATATTATAACATATTAATACATTTATTATGTTACATTTCACAAAAAAATTTTTACTATTAATTTTGGAATTTATTATCATAATTTTAAATTAATCTTCAGACAAATTCTCAGTATTTTAATGCGGAGAAAAAAAATTAATTGTGAAGTATTAATACATCATGGTGGTATTTATAGTACTGAATTCAGTTCACGTTGATTTTAATTAAAACAAAATCACTGTGTTCAGATATGATGATTTTAATCATTATTACAATAATGAGAACTTAAGAATATGGATGAATTAAAGTAATAAGAGTGAGAAAATGCATATATAAAGTCCTAGAAGCAAGCAGCATTTTTATGGAAACTATAAATATATCTAAAAATATATTTAAATATATTGCCAGTTATTTACAACTGAAAATATTCTTTTAATCAGAAAAGGCACTTTATCAGCTGATACCAAGCAAAATTTTATAGAAAACATTAAGAAATACATAAATATACATGCATAATTATATATACATCCATACCCATATATAGATATGTATATTTATATATACATATAAATAATATGTGTCAAATAAATGAATACGTATGTCAAATAATGAATAAATTGCGAAGAAAAAAGAAAACAAAGTCCTAAAAGCCAGCAACATTTATATAATCATAATTTATATATATATATATATATATATATACACACACATATATATATATATATATATGTATGTATGTGTATATATATATATCTATATATATATATATATGTATATGTGAAAAATAAATGAAGAAATAAACTGCAAAAAAAAAAAAAAAAAAAAAAAAAAAGTCCTAAAAGCAAACAACAATTTAATGGAATATATATATATATATATACACAATGACAATTTTTAATTATTATTTTAATAAATGAAGAAATAAACTGCAAAAAAAAAAAAAAAAAAAGTCCTAAAAGCAAACAACAATTTAATGGAATATATATATATATATATATATATATACACACAATGGCAATTTTTAATTATTATTTTAATAAATGAAGAAATAAATTGCAAAGAAAAAAAAAACATCCTAAAAGCAAGCAACAATTATATGTATGCAAATATATTATATGTATGTATTATAATGACTTTTTTTTTTTAAATCTTAAAAGCATTTTAACATTACAACATTATAATGCATCAGCTGATAAAGTGATAATGTTACTATTTACTAATAATTTACATAATGCATAACATGCATAATGATTCATATAATTTAAAAACTGGCCAAATAATGTTCACTTGGTCTTTCAGTCTTTAGTATTTAGTATTTAGTAGGCAGCAGATGGCGCCATCCACCCATTTGCAATCTTCCTGTACACCTCCAGATAAATGTCTCATTACAGCTCATGTGTGCTCTGTGACTCACTCCGAATATCTGTAATCTGCTAATTGATGAGGATTTTGCTTAATTCTCGACGTCACCTGATTTCCAAAAACATGTCGCCTGTGGCAAATATCAATTTAACTTCTCATTTGAATTCATTAAGGTGCAATAAAGTCAATGAATTGAATAATATAAATCCGGTATTAACGAGGTGATTAGATCATTATGAAGTCAAGGTTCATTTGATTAGTGACGGCAGGTTACAACCCAGCAATCTGGCCCTTCCCTCGGGACAAATAATGTGAGGGCATGAGAGAAAAGACGACAGGAGGAGACGTTTAATACACAATAATCACCGTTGTGAAAAATACAAAAAGAAGAACACATGATCTCACCTGTCTGGACTGAGTGGTTCCTCTGAACTTCACACCTGAAAGACAGAGAGAGACAGACAGATTATGTAAACGTTATAAAGATTAAAACATATTTTATATGCATAATGCATTCTGCATATTAACAATTACATGCATCTCCTTTCAAAAGAGTTCACCATAAATATGCATCTTAAGACCATTCAGAATAGAAAAACACATCTTGTGTGAACGGCCCCTTAGTGCGTGTGTGTGTGCACATAACAACACACACAAAGGCCACACGCTGCGTCTTTCTCGTTCCATTTAAACAATCTCAAGCATTTCAAAGCGCTTATTCTGTAATTACAGAGTGAATGAGAAACATTCACTAATTACAGCTTTGCATGTGTAACCATGTGACCTTGTTTCAAACATATAATCGAGAAGCACTCACACACACACACACACACACACACACTCACACAAATTATATAGCATGCAATATACTGCATAGAGACAGACACCTAATCCATATTTAAAAAACGACAACCTGAAGAACACGAAAATATTATTTTCACATCTTTAAATATTGTATTAATGTTCCCCATGGATCAAAAAATGGGAAATATTTTGCAGGTATTTTAGCTTCTTAATATCCTGCGCCGTTTGAATGGGGAGAGACTGATGACTAAAAGAAGCCAGTGTTGTAGTGCTGAATTAAAGGAATAGTTCACCCAAAAATTAATATTTGCGGAAGATTTTTTCATCCTCAGGTCATCCAAGATGTAGGTGAGTTTGTTTCTTCATCAGATTTGGAGAAATGTAGCATTGCATCACTTGCTCACCAATGGATGTGAATGGCTGCCGTCAGAATGAGAGTCCAAACAGCTGATAAAAACATCACAAGTAATCCACACCCCTCCAGTCCATCAGTTAACATCTTGAAAAGACAAAAGCTGCATCAAATCCATCACTGAGATGTTTTTTTTTTTTTTTTTTTAATTAAAATATGAGTGCATAATCCATAATAATGCTTCCTCCAGGTAGTGAAAAAGTGATCTGGTCTGAATCAGGAGAGAAATCTGCATAGATCAAGCACCGTTTACAGGCCAAAAAAAAATGTGGCTAGACTTTGAGCATTTTTATGGATTATAGACTGGATTTTAGATGGAAGCAAGAGTTTAAAGTTAAAAACATCTTAATAATGGATTTGTTTCACAAACACACAACTTTTGGTTTCTCAAGACATTAACTGATGGACTGGAGTGGTGTGGGTTACTTGTGGATTATTGTGATGTTTTTATCAACTGTTTGGACTCTCATTCTGACGGCACCCATTCACATCCATTGGTGAGCAAGTGATGCAATGCTACATTTCTCCAAATCTGATGAAGAAACAAACTCATGTATATCTTGGATGTTCTAAAGGTAGGCAGATTTTCATTTTTGGGTGAACAATTTCTTTAAGATACAGAATATGGATGTACACACACATGTTTACGTGGTCAAAAATATTGTAAAAAATCACACAGGTTCATATGGCTTCTTGTTTACCACTAAGAGATGCTGCTACGATCGTCACTGTCACCCGTCTTGCATCAGTGTTATGAATATTCATGATAAAAACGTTTGTTTACTTCTTGATTAGTCCAACTGTTAGCACATATTCAGAGGAGCACCACTTCTGCTTCTTGGTTCTCGAATGTTTTGACATGAGATGTGAGCGATGTGGAGCGGACAGAGAGCAGAGAGTTCTGGGATTTGGCCTGAGTGTTGATGTTCTCTCTCTCGCTCCAAGATCACTGTGATAATGCTTCATCACAAGCATAGAATGCATGCAAACAGCTACATATGCTACTGTGTGTCAGCAAGAAGTAATTTTGTGTTCAAAATGTGAGCAGTCAGAATGAGAGAGAAATTTGTGACCCTGGACCACAAAATCAGTCTTAAGTAGCATGGGGATATTTGTAGCAATAGTCAAAAATACATTGTATTGATCAAAATGATCGATTTTTCTTTTAGGCCAAAAATCATTAGAATATTAAATTCATGTTCCATTAAGATATTTCCTACCATAAATATATCAATCCTTAATTTTTGATTAGTAATATGCATTGCTAAGAACTTAATTTGGACAACTTTAAAGGTGATTTTCTTAATATTTAGATTTTTTTGCACCCTCCACCACAGTTGTAACTCAGCCAAATATATCCTATCCTAACAAACCATACATCTTATTTGTATCTACTTTTCAGATGATGTATAAATCTCAACAAATCTGACCTTTATGACTGGTTTTATGGTCCAGGGTAACATTTGTGGAATATTACCATATATTACCAAATAAGAATTCTGTTCTGCTCACCAAGTCTGAATTTATTTGATCAAAAATACATTAAAAAATGTGAAATAATATTATGATTTAAAAAAGCCATTTTCTATGTGAATATATTGTAATATGTAATTTATTCCTGTGATCAAAGCTGAATTTTCAGCATCATTACTCCAGTCTTCAGTGTCACATGATCCTTCAGAAATCATTCTAATATGCTGATTTGCTCCTTAAGAAACATTTTGAACTTTTTGGAAAGAATTTAATATTTTTATTTAAAACGGATGCATTAAATTTATTAAAAGTGACAGTAACGACATTTCTAATGTTACAAAAGATTTCTATTTCAAATAAATGCTTTTCTTTTAAACTTTCTATTCAAAGAATTCTGGAAAAATAAAATGCATCACAGTTTCCACAAAAATATTTGGCAGAACAACTGTTTTCAACATTGATAATAATCAGAATTGTTTGGAAATCATTCGAATATGCAAATCAGAATATTAGAATGATTTCTGAAGCATCATGTGACACTGAAGACTGGAGTAATGATGCTGAAAATTCAGCTTTGCATCACAGAAATAAATTACATTTTACAATATATTCACATAGCAAACAGTTATTTCAAATGGTAATAATGTTTGAGATTTTTACAGTATTTTTGATCAAATAAATGCAGCCTTGGCGGGAAGAAGAGACTTCTTTAAAAAAAAAAAAAAAAATTAAATATATATATATATAATGATAGTGCACTCACCCCCTTGTCATCCAAGATGTACATGTCTTTCTTTCTGCAGTAGTAAAGTAATTATGTTTTTTGAGGAAAACATTTCAGGATTTCTCTCCATGTAATGAACTTCTATGGTGCTCCCAAATTTGAACTCCCAAAATGCAGTTTAAATGTAGCTTCAAAGGGCTCTAAATGATCTCAGCCCATGAAGAAGGCTCTTATCTAGCGAAATGATCGATAATTTATATAGTTTTTAACCTCAAACGCTCGTCTTGGTGTTTTTTTTTCGGTCATGACAGTTAGGGTACGTCTAAAAACTCCCGTCTCATTTTCACCCCCAACTTTAAAATCGCCCTACATCGCTGCAGAAGTACCAACCCAGTTTACAAAGTGAACATAGAAAGAAGATCAAACACCCCTTAACCAAAAAGTTAAAACAGCGATGTAGGACGGTTTTGTAGTTGGAGGAGAAAATGAGATGGGAATTTTTCAACATACCCTAACTGTCATGACCGGAAAAAACAGCTAGACAAGACATGCGTTTGAGGTTAAACAGCATAAAAATTTTTGGGAAAATAACCGTTTCGCTAGATAAGACCTTTCTTCCTCGGCTGGGATCGTTTAGAGCCCCTTGAAAGTGCATTACGGAAGTTTTTGGAAAGTTTTTGGCACCATAGTCCATTACATAGAAAGGAATTTAATTTCTTTACGACTGAAGAAAAGACATGAACATCTTGGATGGCAAGGGGGTGAGTAGCCTACATTATCCTACATTATCTGTAATTTTTTTGTTCTGGAAGTCTGTAATATGGCACGATCGTACAGCAGAAGTGCGGGCTGTTTGCAAACGCTCCAGCTGTGCGTTGCGACTGGGTTCTGTAAACAAATGTTCCTGTCAGAAGTGAGCCACGGGCTAAATAAATTACACCGCGCAGACAAACGAACACACAACTGTTAATTGGCAAGCAGTTGATTAAAATGCAAAAGAGCCCTTGACCCATCGCGACTCCCTCAGACGCACGCAGCGGCAGGAGATCTTCAGAGACGCTCCTCTAAACGACTGCAGACGCGCTGAAACAACAGAGAGAGAGAGCGCGGCTGCAGACACCTGACACGCGCTGCTCCTTAAAGACACGGGAGGGAGGGCTGAGAAAACATCTTGTCATTCCCCATGCACGCTGGGAAGGATGATGCGCTTGATTTACACCGGAGATCTTCATATCTTCTGACTGAAGGGCAGAGATTTTAACCTCGTATCAGAGCGCTCCTGCAGCTGATGCACATTATGTTAAAGCAGTCAAATGTGATTTCTGCCTAATAACATCAAGTCATCCGCTCCTGAGTCCTGACTTCAAAAGGAAGCTAGATTTGTACTTTCTGAAGGAGTTTGCATGGGCAGAACTCATCGCTGCATGATGTGGGTGGTTGCCACTGAGTTTTTCAGCACATTGATATGTTTTTTTACTTACTTTTCCCTCCTTCGGGGCAAATTTGAAAATATGAAAATCGTAAATGTTATTACTTACTATGCAGGAGCACAATTTTCTTAACAAGATGCACAATTTAAGGCAATTAAAGTAAATTAGGGGTTTGTTTTAAACTCACACACTAAGTATGAGCAATATTAATAGTGATGCTTGGCTTAGCAAAGAGAAAAAATTAAATGCATAAATGAAGAAAATAACTAGTTTGGTTACAATATGTACTGTTCTCCAATGTGCAGTAACTTTGTCTGTAAATTGTCTGAAATATGCCAAAATGTGCAGTATATGTGAGATACTGTATCCCACAATGCAGTGCACTCAAAACAACAATTTCAATCCATTTTTACACAAACTTGAATTAAGAAATCATAATAAATGCATTTATAGTCAAGATGATAAGTAGACATTATTCATATGCAATGTAATGAGACACAAATATAGTATAATATATATATAATTTTAGTATTATTTATACACTATTTATTTATATATATTTTTATTTTGTCATCATTTTTATTAGTTTTTAAAATTGTTTTTATTCAGCTTAAATTTATTTTTTATTTCAGTTAAAATTTTTGAGTAATTGTAGTAACTTGCAGTGTTGCTTAAGTATTATTTTATACATATTATTGTATTTATTCATAATTTGATACTTTGATAATAATTAGATTTTTATACTGTGTATTCAGTTTTAATTTAAATATATATAAATATATGTATGATAAAATCATGAAAATAAATATATTTAAATTATGCTTAAAAATTATGTTTAGCAAAAATACATATTATATATATACAAATAAATATATTATATGATATATAGATATTTATATATTTTCTTTTCTTTTCTTTTTTTTTTTTTACATTTTTTGATCAATTCCAGTACTCCAACTTGCAGTGTTAAGTATTATTTTATATACTATCATTGTATTTATTCATAATTTGAAATAATTTTTATTTTGTGTATATATATATATATATATATATATTATACAAATTGTAATTAAAAAAAAAAATAATAATAATAAAAATATATATATATATATATATATATATATATATATATGAATAAAACATATGCTATATATAGCATAAAAATAAATAAAACATTTTTTTAGTTGGTAAAAAATATAATTAAATAAATATAATTAAATTAAATAAATTAAATACAAATATACATCACTTTATATGTGACTTTAAAATTACATTTCTTTATTTTTATAAGCATCACAATCAAATGGAACATTATTTATTAGAAAAAAACCAATAAAAAATATATATAAATACATATAAATATATATGTAATATATATAAATACTAGTCCATTTGCAAATAAAACCCTAAAACGTATATATATATTTTATAAAAGACAATCCCCCCTTCAAGAGCAAGTAAAATTAGTTACATCTGGTTAATAGCTGGCTATTTTTTATTTTAATTTTTTTCAAAAAAAGGTTTAGTTGAAAATTCTTATGGTCACATCCTAATATACAAAGATATCTAGTTTTTCAGAGACGAGCAGTGACGTGAGTTTGGTGCAGGACTATGAGTGCTCAGCAAACCTGTTTGAAACGCACTTCACCTATACATTATGTAAGTCTGGTATCCGCATAGCTAGTTTCAAAGACGTTTCCCAACGCAGTTTGACACCCGTCATCTGACGGGTCAGGATCAGAGCGATTCCCTGTCAAAGGCAGATCAACAAACCCGACTTAAACACGACTGGAGAAACAGAGCTGAATTCAGAGCTGCAGCTGCTCTATGCTGTCAGATCCAGGATCTCGAGGCAAAAACACCCAGAGCCTGCGTGATATTACAGCAGCGCTTCCCTCTCCAGCACCGCAGGCTCTTCCATTCATTCAATTCAGGCCGCTCACACACACACACACACACACATAGTGTGAGTGTGCTGCAGGCTCTGTGTTTCCGGCAGAATTTCTAATCTTTTTTGTGTTAGCTGCCCTCTGGTGATGCTGGGCTTCATGCCCGCACTGTCAGTCTGTCTGCGTCTGTATGTGCTGCAGGCTTATATCATTACCAATGCCACTGAGAAAGGCCTTTAAATTCAATTCAGCTCCTGGATTAGCAATGAAATTAAACTGAGGTAACAAACAGGATGCAGAATGAGAATTAAACTAAAGTATAATTAAAACTGAATGACATTTATAACTAATGCAAGTTTAAATCTAAATAATATATCTCACTGTTCGGTAAGAATTAGCATTTAACATGTAGAATTTGAATAGGGTTTTGTTCCAAAATATTAAACAGAAATAGTATATATTATATACATTATAAAAAAAAGTATCTTTATACATTTTATATATAAGTTAAAATATAAATAATATACATATTTATTATATTAATAAATATAATATAATATAATACATATAAAAATATAAATATTAAAATTTATAATTATAATATACAAAGATATTTCGTTTTTCAGAGATGAGCAGTGACTATAATATAATATAAATATGTATATTTTACATTATATTATACTATATTATATTAATTTATAATTATTATTTATAGAAATTATTTATATTTTTGGTCTATTAATTTAATTTAATATTATATTTACAAAATATACAGTTTTGCTTAATTTTGAATTAAAATAATAAATATGTAATATAATATAATTTAATATAATAAAAAAATATCTTTATGCATAATCGTTTTAGTATCTAAGCAATATTTGTAATATGTAAAAATATGTATGTATACACACATGTATACATAAATATTTGTCAAAATATTGCATATCTATCTATCTATCTATCTATCTATCTATCTATCTATCTATTTACACACACACACAAAATATGAAACATTTTAAAAATATGAAACATTTAAATTATAATAAATTAATAAAGATATTGTATAAATGTATTTTATGCTATTTTTAAAAGTTTTAGTAATAGTAAGCAATATTTGTAATATTAATACATACAAAATATTGTGTGTGTGTATATATAATATATTTAAATGATAATAAATTTATAAATGTATTTTAAAGCATAATAAATATATAATAAATATATATTTTAAGCAATAATTTATATTTGCATTAATGTTTTAATATTATTTATTGTTATTTTATATTACAAATACGTACAAAATATTAATGTTGATTAAAATGTTATATATAATATTTGAAGAAATATATACTATTTTATAAAAAAGCAATATTTAATATTTTGTATAGTAAATATATTTACAAATTATTAAACACTGCTCAAACACACACACACACACACACACACACACACACAATATATTACATATTTTTAAAATATGAAACATTTAAATTATAATAAATTAATAAATATATTATTTGAATGTATTTTTATGCTATTTTTTAATAGTTTTAGTAATAGTAAGCAATATTTGTAACATTAATATACATCAAATATTGTGTGTATATTATTTTTGTGTGTGTATATATTGTAAATATTTAATATTTTGTATAGTAAATATATTTACAAATTATTAAACATTATATATATATATTATATTATATATATATACAATATTATGTATTAAATCTGAAATGTTTGGCAGCTGTATGGACTGGTAGTGCTGACAGTGCGTCTGTGCAGTGTTCAGGTGTGTACGTGATGTTCTAGAACAGCAGAGATTGTTCCCTCTGGATCTCAGAGTGCTAATGACAGCGGGTGACCAGCGGCACCACGGGATACTCAGAGCATCAGCGCCGCCCGTCTGACTGACGCACCCGGACCAAAATAACCCTCAGTGCCGTCAGGTGAAGCTCGGTCTCTGTCTCGGTGTCTGTGGTGTCGGTGATTCGCTGGCATTTCCCAGAGGGCCGAAACACCAACTCAAGCAAGTGGTGAGAATAAAAACGCAGCAAAAAATTACAGCCTTGTAAAAATAGCACAAGGTTGACCTACAGCGAGAGAGCGAGTAATGACAGTGTGTTTGATCAATAGTGACGGGCCGACCGCAGCACACACTCGCTGTCTGACCGCCTCTGATCACTTAGGGCTGTGTAACCTTTAGAACAATCACACCCTCTCATTCTGTCACTTCTATCCTTTGTTCCAAACACTAGCGAGCTGCTGCAGTGTCTGCCGTCTACTAACACAGCACACTGACTGTCACCGCAGCCTGTACTGTATGTGACTCATTTAGAACAACCTACATGGGCAACAACTCACATGAGGCACATGAGAATCACAAGAGAATAATGCAATACTGTAATCATGGTGCTGAGTGAGCAATGCAATACTCCAATCATAGAAATACTTTTAATATAATTAAGATTCAGCTATTTTCGCAAAGTTTGAATTTGATGTGATACTGTAATACTGTAATTGTAAAAATATTTTATTGCATATTACATTTTATATATATTTATGTATATATATTATTTATTACTTTTAAAAATATTTTATTACATTGTTTTTTTAAATATACATTATTTATTATTTTTTTATTTTTAAAGCAATATTTGATATTTCTAATATTCAGCTATTTTGCAAAGTTTGAATTTGATGTGATACTGTAATCATAAACATATTTTCTTACATTGTATTTAAAATAAATATATATTATTTATTATGTTTATTATTATTTTATTACTTGTTATTTAAAAATATTCTCTTAAATTTTATTTTAAAAAGAATATATATATATATATATATATAATTTTTTAATTGTTTTTAAAGCAGTATTTGATATTTTTAATATTCATATATTGTGCAATACTGTAACCATAAAAATGTGTTATTATATTACATTTTGAAATATATATATATATATATATGCAGCTTGAATCTGATGTGATACTGTAATCATAAAAATATTTTATTACATTGTATTTAAAAAATATATAATTTTTATGCTTCATTTTTTAAATCAATATTTGATATTTCAATTATTCTATTTTATGTTTATTATTATTTAATATTATATATATTTACAAAACATTTCATACTGCTTAAAGTAGAACATACACACACAAATATTAAACAGTGCTTTTTTTTTTACAAACAACATTATATTATATTATATTATATTATATTATCTAAAAGTTTATATATTATATCTATATACAGAATTTATTTATATATATTAAATGATGTACAATTACACAATTATGCAACTAACATAAATGTGTACAAAATGCAAAATGTAATACTAATTATGTTGATATGTATGATAATGTAGTGGTTTAAAATAAATATAAATAATTATTTTATATATATATATATATATGCAACTTACAATAAAATATTGCTTAAAAATGTTATTGAATATTAGATTGTATACATTTATATGTTGCTGTTCTGAGCGATGCAATACTCTAAACATAAAAGTACTTAATTATTAAAATGAAACTATTTCATAGACTTTGAATTTTATAAGCAAATTATGTGATACTCAGAAGAAATATTTTATTGCTACTTTTCAGTATTAAACACATCTTTTCTGCTAATGAAGGCTGCATTTGTTTGACCAAAAATACAGTAAAAATGTGAAATATTATTACAATTTAAAATAGCTGTTTTCTATGCAAATATATTTTAGAATTAAACTTGTTCCTGTGATCAAAGCTGAATTTTTTTAGCATTATTACTCCAGTCTTCAGTGTCACATGATTCTTCAGAAATAATTTTCCACAATATTTTTGTAGAAAAACATGATGTATTTTATTTCCCATGATTCTTTGATGAATAGAAAGTTCGAAAGAACAGCATTTATTTGAAACAGAAATCTTCTGTAACATTATAAATGCCTTTACTGTCACTTTTGATTAATTTAATGCATCCTTGATGAATATGAAAATGAATTTATTTACAAAAATTGCAAATATCATGCAAATACTATGCAAAATATATTAAAGAATTAGAAAAAATATATTCATAAATAAACAATTCTACTTTTAAAAATCATGAAGTTTAGTCATTTGATGTTTTATACTCATGCACAAACAATCAAAACCGTGTATGCATCCCATCTCACACAGCCTGTAGTGTTTTTCCATTTCCCATTTTCAGACCACAATTTTTAGAGCTTCTGTGCATCAGCTGAATTTCCCTCTGCATGTCCAGACGACGCTTTTCACTGAGGGGGTCACGCGAACTCATCTGAAAGTCCTCGAGAAAAGACGAGGAAGCAACTGGTGCAATGCTACAGAATCTTCCAGACTCTTGTGTATCTGAATCTTCCTCTAAATCTCAGTCATGTTTACTTTAACATCTGTACTCGTCAAGGCCTTTATCATCTGTGATCGTCAAGACGTTTTAATGAGAGGTTTCCCGTAGCAACAAGCGCGCTGTCAGACGACGATATGATGTGCCGCTCCGCACTGAGATAAAGAGAACAATAATAATAGAAACAGAAAGTCAAACGGCAGACAGGCAGAAAAGCAACACGCTGATCACTTCATACGATCCGTTACATTGTCAGGAAGTGTCAGAATGACAAAAGCTAATTTAAAAGAGTCTGACGCCATCGTCTGAACCTGTATTTGCTTCCACAAATAACTTTATTAACTAGTTCTTCAGAAAATGTATGATCTACACCCACGTTCTCATCAATATGCCTCAAGTGCCACTTATCAACACCAAATCACAAATATACCGGATATATCACGGAACATGATCATTAATAGTATTGTTTTCCACCCACAATTTAGATTTTTCCACAAAGTTGCACATGCATTCTGATTTAAGTGTCATTCATAAATGTAATAATGATATATATTATATATATACACTGCCGCTCAAAAGTTTGGGATCAGTAAGACTTGGAATGTTTTTTACAGAAGTCTCTTTTGCTCATCAAGGCTGCATTTATTTGATCAAAAATACAGAAAAAAACAATAAAACGGCAAAATGTTATTACAATATAAAATAATGTTTTTTTATTTTAATATACATTAAAATATAATTTATTCCGGTGATGCAAAGCTGAATTTTCCTCAGCTGTTACTTTAGCCTTAAGTGTCACTAGAAACTAGACAGTGTCACTTAAGTGTCATTAGAAACTAAAATACATTAAAAATCTTACAGACACTTTTGACTGCACTGTAAAAAACAAACAAACAAACAAAAAAACACAATTTGTTGAGTCAACTTAAAATAATTTGTTACGCTGCTGCCTTAAAATTTTAAGTCCAGTCAACTCAAGTAAGTTTAGTCAACTTGAAATGTTAAGTTGTACTAAGTGACAACTTAGATATTTGAGTTGACTCTAAAAAATGTGGTTCGTTAAACTTAAAATCTAGGTAAGTTACCCAGCTGCCTGGGTATTTTAAGTTGAATCAACTCAAATATCTAAATGGTCACTTAGTACAACTTAACATTTCAAGTTGACTAAACTATATATATATATATATATATATATAGATAGATAGATAGATAGTATAATTCATATATTTAATAAAGAATTTTCTTTAAAAATTTTACATTTTGTATATTTACAACTAATACTTATACATAATTGAATATATATTACATATAAAAAATCTCTTTTTATCTCTATATATATTTAAAATAATCTAAAATTTAATATATAAATATATATTTTAGCCGTTTTCATTTGAAGTCGATTTGAATGCTAAAAACAGAATTTCTCTCTTCAAACCTGAAACTGAAGATTTATTCAGGTTGTCACAGTTGACAAGAGACAAAACCCATGAAGTTGAGATACCTGTGTGTGTGAGAGTTGGAGGGGAAGTTTGTGTGTGTGTGTGTTTGTGTGTTTAGCGGTTTGCCAAAGCCAGTGATACGTGAATGCTTACAGAGCCTTTGGGGGCAAAAACAGACACTGAGCCACAGAGAGAGAGACAGAAGAAAGAGAGAGAGACAGCGTCCAGGTACTGCAAAGTATGAAAGTCTTGTTTTTTTGCAGGCACAAGGGTCTGTAAAAGTGGAGCTAGACTCCAGAGAAGGTGGTGTGTGTGTGTGTGTGTGTGTGTGTGTTGTTCACCTCAGGGCTCATGCCCTCTCTGGCCATCTGTGCTGAGCACAATCTCTTCTCAAAACACTCACACGGAGACACAGGCACACACGCAATGACATTTATGTCACTTAAATGGAAATTATTTGTGATTTTAGTCTGTTCACATTCTAGTCAAAATTCCACCTTTGACCTTTAGAAACAATGAGGCTTCCAAACAATTTGACAGGATATTCTCAATGGGTTTTTTTTTTATGTTTTCCAGCTAAAATCCAATTTGTTCACCAACAGATCCTCTGCAGTGAATGGGTGCCGTAAGCATGAAAGTCCATACAGCTGATAAAAACATCTCCAGTCCATCAGTTAACGACTTGTGAAGCCAAAAGCTGTGTGTTTAAGATGTTCAAGATGGAGTTTATAATCCATAATAACCCTTCCTCCAGTGAAAAAGTGGTCTGGTCTGAATCAGGAGAGAAATCTGCATAGATCAAGCACCGTTTACAAGCCAAAACACTTCAAAATAGCTCTAAACAAATATGTGGCTGGATTTTGATATGAGAGACAACCTTTTTTATAGTTAAAAAACATCTTGATGGATTTGTTTCAGCTTTTGTCTTCTCAAGATGTTAACTGATGGACTGGAGTGGTTACTTGTGGATTATTGTGATGTTTTTATCAGCTGTTGACGGCACCCATTCACTGCAGAGGATTTATTGGTGATAAATGCTGTTCTTTTTAACTTGTTATTCATCAAAGAATCCTGAAAAAAAGAATCACAGGTTCCAAAAAATATTTGGCAGCACAACTGATAATACTAATAATAAATCAGCATATTAGAATGATTTCTGAAGGATCGTGTGGCATCGAATGCCCATTTTCCACAAGCTGATATGATTCTTTAGAGTCTTAATGAAAAGTCTATAATATACTTTGGTTAAAAATTCTCAATGGTTTTGTAAAACAACACCCTTTTTACCTTGTCAAAATCAGCTCTGCAAAAATCAACCCATTCTGAGGGATTGTTCCTTTAAATGCAAATGAGCTCTGCCCGCCCCGCCCCTCTCTTCTCTTTGCTGCTCTGATAGATTGTTTACTTTAGCCGCTAAACTTGCTAACTAGCACATTATTAGGAAAGGCGATCGCAGAGATTCATAAAAACCCTTATACTCACTTCTGCTGTAAGTGAAGCTGGATCATTAATGATTCGCGTGAACATAGACGGATACATGGCTCATTCCCTTCACAAACAAATGTAATCCACTGCATCTTCAGCAGCTCAGATGTCAGGAGTAAATGACGACCACTATGTTCATTATTACATCCAGCAACACAACACCTCAATCACTCAATCAGAGATATTCTTGTCTAACTTACATCCCTGCTCCGGCATCAAAACAATGGAGGTCGGACTGTTACAGCTGATCTGAGGTAAGACGCTCATGTCAATCAACTATTATGGGAGCGGCCTCTGGCATCTGGCATCTGGCTCGATTTGCAAAAGGGGATATTATTTTTTACAGATTATTTAAAAACCACTGCATGGATTTTTATCATTATAGGCTAGATGTGTACATACACTGCCAACACACATTAAACAACATGAAAAAGTGAACTTTGCATCCGATGACCGCTTTAAGACTGGAGTAACAGCTGATGAAAATTCAGCGTTGTATCACAGGAATAAATTATATTTTAAAGTACATTAAAATGAAAGCCATTCTTTTATATTGTAATAACATTTTGCAATTTTACAGTTTTTTTCTGTATTTTTCATCAAATAAATGCAGCCTTGATAAGCATAATAGACTTTTTAAAAAAAACATTACAAGTCTTACTGATTCCAAACTTTTGAGTGGTAGTGTATGTTAAAATGTAATTTATTTCTGTGATCAAAGCTGAATTTTCAGCATTATTACTCCAGTCTTCAGTGTCACATGATCCTTCAGAAATCATTCTAATATGTGACCCTGGACCACAAAACCAGTCATAAGGGTCAATTTTTTAAAACAGAAATCTATATACGGTTTATTAGGATAGGACAATATTTGGCTGAGATTCAGCTATTTGAAAATCTGCAATCTGAGGGTGCAAACAAGTCAAAATACTGAGAAAACCATTTTTAAAGTTGTCCAAATGAAGTTCTTCGCAATGCATTTTGCAAAATATCTTCATAGAACATGATCTTTACTTAATATACTAATGATTTTTGGCGTAAAAGAATAATAATTTCAACCCATAAAATGTATTGATGGCTATTGCTACAAATATACCCATGCTACTTTGTGAAACTTTTCTAATTATCATCAATGCTGAAAACAGTTGCGCTGCTGCATATTTTTTAAAAATATACTTTGTGTTGGCTTTAAAGAGAGACTCACGCACAGCTTTGAGTGTGTGTGTGTGCGGAGGTGATTCTGCTGAAAGACTCTTGGGCAGTGTGTATAGAGGAGTATCTGTGCCTCAGCGCTGACGGGTTTGATGGTGCGTGAAAAGCAGGTCTCACGGAGGCTGTTGAGCTGCGCGAGAGAAAGAGATGCTGTCAGAGAGACAGAGAGAGCAGGCCTGGTGTCAGGAGGAGTCTGTCATTCAGGATGAGGTTGGCGGTGTGGCTGTTGTTTTGTGTTTCTGATAAAGAGAGTGAATCACAGCTCCCACTCGACACAAACAAAAGACACAAATCCATTTAAGAGGCTCAGATGCTGCGCTCACTGAGTTTGACACTGCGTGCCGGATCTCGGAAGCAAACACACACACACACACACACACGGTCCACTTAGCATTCTAAAGCATTTGACATTATATCAACAAAGTAAAATTCTTAAAATAATGTTGATTCATCAATGCATGTTATTCCAAAAACTAACTATATATAACTATTGATTATATATAATCACCAACTGTCAGACGATGGTTTATATATTGTTTTACTGTATATACTGCTACTATCGTAGGAAATGCATTCTTTATATGTGATCCTCAAGCACAAAATCAGTCTTAAGTAAAAGTCTTAAGTAGCATGGGCATATTTGTAGCAATAGCCAACAATACATTGTATGGGTCAAAATGATTCTTTTTATGCCAAAAATCATTAGGATATTAAGTAAAGATCATGTTCCAGAAAGATATTTTGTAAATTTACTACCGTAAATATATCAAAACTTAATTTTTGATCAATATGCATTGCTAAGAACTTCATTTGGACAACTTTAAAGGCGATTTTCTCAATATTTAGATTTTTTTATACCCTCAGATTCCAGATTTCAAATAGTTGTATCTCGGACAACTATTGTCCTGTCCTAACAAACCATACATTGATTTTAATTTTAAAAAATTGACCCTTATGACTGGTTTTGTGGTCACATATGCACTCGCCAGTTGTTCATACAGCAATTTAATGTTGGTTAATGTCAGTGTATTAAAGGTTATGACAAGAATAGCAAATACAAATTTAAAAGAAAACATTTAAAACCATAAAAAAATTATATATATATATGTATATATATATATAGACAATATTTGCCATTTTACATATCTCAGTGATACTAAAATAAACTTTGTAGTACTACTTGAATGTCTTTTTATTTATTTAAAACCTTTATATTTTTTAGAAAATATATATTTTTTAATATTTGTAAAACTTTTATAATTGTTGGTTAATGTTATTATATTAAAATTTATGACAATAATAGACAAAAAAATGTTAAAAGAAATGTATATATTATATATACAGCATTTAAAGACTTAAGAAAGTATTTAAAATTTTGTAAGTATAATATAATATTAAAATATGAAATATTATATTAATTTTACAATAATATTTGTAATATATATATATATATAATAAAATATAAAGATTTTTTATGCCAATACAGTGGTTTTCACAATGTGTTGTACATTAAAAGAATACCCTGAAAACTACATTTTACATTTATAGTTAATTATGAATACATTTATAGTTAATTATAATACTCAAATAATATTATATGGATGTATTAGATCAGGATTTCCCAATCTTGGCTTTGTAAGGGAACCTTAGAGGGTTTGAGAACTGATGAAAAGCTAAATTAAAATAATAAAAAATGTTAAATAACAACAATTAAACCTTTTACCAACAAGTCATGTGATCATTAACTGTAATCACAGAACCATGAACACGCAGTAAACTACTGAACTTAAAATCTCAGGGAGACTGTAACTAAAATATTGACGGTAAGTGAATATTATAAGTTACATTTTAGGTCAAAGAGTTTACAAACCAACATTCCCAGAATTTAAATGCAAAAGGTATGAGAAGACTTTCAGAAACATTATGGTAAATTCTACACAGCGTTACTCACAACTGGAAAACTGGAAATGCAGATGTCCCCAAACTCAAAAAGAATATCTGAATAATATTTTTCTGAACTTCTCTCTGAACTGAACCGGATTCATTTACATCCCGAACACGAACAGACACTCTGAGAACTGCAGCAGCTGTATGTTCTCTCTCCTCCTCACCTGCCCAAGCCGCCGCCCCCAAAGGGCACAGCAGGGACGCTATAGGTCAAAAGAGCTGTCAATCAGATGATTGACAAGAATGACTTTTGTGAATGTCAATGGCATAGTAGAATTAAACTTATAGTATTTTAAATACCGTTTGTCTGTAGGTTGTAACTGCAGGCTCACTGGATCTTTAACAGGATCAACACACAGCGAGGGTGACAAGCTAAGATACATGTGCCAATTAACCTTAATTACTAATAGAGCCTGGTAAACTTCGTTTTCTGTCTGTTTTGATTACCTCGGAGGCGTCGCTGCATTCTAGTGAAATGAAAACGGGTCCCATGCGCTCTCCTGTGATTTACTACCATTATCCGACCTGCTCGGGAATGCCGAGCGGGACTGACTGGAGAATGACTGGAAATTGAGTCTGAGGGCTGGAAAGGCACTGAGCGCGTGTTTGATGGTCTGTAATTGGCATTCAGAAGCTCTGGATAGTTTCTCTCTGTGTGATGATTGTCTGACTGTGTCATAATGAGGAAAATTATTTCTGTCTGTGATCCCCACGGGGAAATCACCCTCCCTTGCTGTTCTCAGACCAGTGCCAGCACAAACACAGCCACTGGCTATGTGCAGAATAGAGTACTAGTTTACTACTTACTGACTAGTGTGCTGTATTTTTTTTTTTTTTTAATGACCTTCCCAACCATAATAGTTCTGTTTGAATGTATAGACCATGGTAATTATTGTTAACTAAAACTGAAAAAAAAAAAAATGGCTTGAAATAAAATAAATATTAGCTGAAACTGAGAATTATATATATATTTATATTAAAATTATATGTACATTTCTCATTTTCTTTTAGTTTAAACTGAAGTGCTAAAATGACTAAAACTAAATAAAACAAAACTACAACTTTATAAGCATACAATAATAATAATAATAATAATAATAATAAAGAAAAATAAAGAGAAACGCTAAAATGAATAAAAACCCCACAAAACAATAATACTACAGTTTTAGCTAGAATTAAAGTGGAAACAGAACATTTTAAATGAAAAAAATATAGTATAATATATATATATATATATATATATATATACTAAATACTATATACTATACGATATATACTATATACTAAATAAACTAAAAATATATAGAAATATTTTAAAGCCTCAAAACAACATAATTCAAAAAATGTAACTGAAATTAAAATAAAAAATATATAATAATATTTAATTAAAAAAGGAAAAAAAGGAAAAAATGAATATAAAAAACACAAAATATAACTACAGTTTTAGCTAAAATGAAAGTGAAAACAGAAAATGGAAAATAAAATATATACTGTATACAATAAAAATATTAAAAAAAAAAAATAGTATATCAAAAAACATTTTAAATACCTGAAATAAACATTAAATGAAACAGTAATTCAAATATTTAAAAACTTTTTTTTTCTAGTTTTGAATTTCCCATTTCCATTTAGTTTAAGCTGAAATACTAAAACAACTAAAACTAAAAAAACTAAAAATATACAGAAATATTTTAAAACCCCGAAACAACAGATCCAAATTCCAAATAATTTAATTGTATTAATAATAAATCAAATCTAATTCAAAATATAAACAAAGAGTATATTAATGATACTAAAATATCAGTAGGCAAATGCATACTGTGAAGTTTGCATACTTAGCACTCTATTCTTATCAAATACAGCAGAAAAAGTACAAAGCGGTATGGTAATGTACAATTCCAAACTTATCTATTCTCTTTCATCAGCATTTTGACTACAAAAAAATGTATTTTGATGTGTTGATATTCATGAAATCTTAAGGTTAATGGTTTAGAAGAATTTGACATATAAGCTGCTTTCAAGTCAAGTTCAAGCTCAGAAGATTAGGATGTGATGTGCTTTCAAGTGATTTGGGTCAGAATAAATGACGCGCTGGGCAATTTCAGATTTACTTGTGTTCTTCAAAAACATTTTAGCACTTCGAAGCACAAAATGAAGAGCAAAGGATGTGTCTTTTATGTTTTATGCATTTCATTCTCACAATGTAGTTCGGTCACACGAGCATGATAATTATGATGTCGTAAATACAGTCCTGCCGACATGACACGAAGGAAACAATATGCAAAATCTGCAACACGCTGCATACTAAACGCCTACTTATATAGCAGTGGGACTAGAAATTATGGCTGGAGTCAAGGTTGTGATATTGTGATTCCATGCATGAAGAGCACACGGGCCTATAGCGATCCGTACAGACGAGCGGCGTCTCTGGATGACCTTCCGGCAGGTGGGCAGGAGGAAAAGGTCAGCTGTGTTTTCCCAGAGCTTCAGAAGAGCGTGTGATCGCTGTAGCGCAGGGGATGAGTGCACGACAGACGCAGCCAATTAACAATAAAGATCAAGAGGTTATAGACACAAAACACACATACTAACCGCCTGAGGTGTGTCTCCGTTTATGCTCCCGTTACAAATCCAGAGATTTATTCTGGGGTGGTTGGAGCTGCATCACAGCAATGGTATTTTAGCTTCACTGAGATATTATTACTAGCATTTCAAATGTTTTTATTTTTGCTTTATTTCAATTAAAGTTTCAGTAAGTGTGTTGTGGGGGTTTTGTCATTTTTATTAGCCTACTTTTTAAAAATAAATAAATATTTTAGCACATTTAATTAAACTAAATGAAAATGAGAAGTGTTTCTGATAATACGTTTTTATATTGCTTATTTTATTTTATTTTGTCAATAATTTACTTTACGTTCATGTTTATTTTATTTCAAGTAATTAAAATGTGTTTTTATGCGTTTAACTATAATAACCCTATAGTCACAGTGTGCCTTTTAAGATGCAATACAGCGTTTCTGTGGGTCTTTCAATGGGTTTTAAATGTATTTTGGCATTAAAAGATCTTAAAAAAGATCTTTAAAAAAAAGTCAATCATGGCAATAAATGTTGCATGCACTGCAAAAAGTGCTTTTTTTTTTATGTGTCTTTGCCTTGTTTTCCAATACAAATATCTTATATAATACAAATATCTAGAGATAAATTTACTTGAGATGCAAAATGAAGATATAAAGTCTTGTTTTTTTTGAGATTTTTTATTTTTCAGTGGGGTGTGAAAACTTTTTGAAAGGATTTGACTGAGCAGATATTTTTTAAATCATAAATTCACATTAATAAATTTTGATACAGTTCTTATATATTCCTTAATTTTTCTTTAATGTCCTAAAAAGTCTTAAATTTACCAGACATTTAACCTAAAGATATAAAGTCTTATATATATTATATTTTTTTTTGTTTTTTTTTTGAGAATGAAATTTAGCGTGTTTGCCAAAAAAAAAAAAATATATATATATATATAATATATATAATAAATAAATAAATAAATAAATAAATAAATGTCAATGGGGTGTGAAAACTTTTTGAAAGGATTTGAATGAGCAGATATATTTTTTAATCATAAATTCACTTAATTTTGATAAATATATTCTTATATATTCCTTAATTTTTCTTAAATGCCCTAAAAAGTCTTAAACTTACCTTGATGAAGTTTGCAAAAACCCTGTTATAACATACACAGCATATGATAAACAAAGCGCTGCAGGGACGATATATGTCTGATGCGTTTTCTGTCCTAAAACATAAAAATATCTAGCTTGTGATAAAAACAGACCCTATTTCCAAGTTTTTTTTTTTTTTTTTTTTGAGAACGAGCATGTTTTCCATTATATATATATGTCATGGGGTGTGAAAACTTTCTGAAAGGATTTGACTGAGCAGATATATTTTTTTAATCATAAATTCACTTAATTTTGATAATTTCTTATATATTCCTTCATTTTTCTTAAATGTCCTAAAATGTCTTACATTTACCAGACATTTAACCTAAAGACAAAGTCTTGTTTATTTTTATTTTTTTTTAATTTTGTTTTATTTTTCATACAAAATAAATAAATAAATAAACAAATAAATAAATAAATATCGGGGATTTGACTGAGCAGATTTTTTTTTTTTTAACCATAAATTCACTTCATTTTTATAAATTTCATTTTTCTTAAATGCCCTAAAAAGTCTTAAATTTACCTTGATAAAGTTTGCAGAAACCCTGCCAAAACATATACAGCATATGTTAAACAAAGCGCTGCAGAGATGACATTTCTGACATGTTTAAAATGAGAAAATATATGGATATGCTTGTGTTAAAAACACCTTATTTCAGACATTTAACAAAAAACCTATTCAAAAAACATTTACAAGTGCAAAAATGTTCAGTTTTAGGACTTATTTCTGCTCACAGTGTATTCACATGCTAAACAGATCCATGTTTGCTGTTTTGGAAAGTCAACCTTTGAATGACATTCCTTGCTGTCTCTGTATATCAAATTAGAAAGTGATAAATAATCCTAACAGTGAATAATTTGCAGTACATGTTTCACCTTTAATTAACACATAAGCAAAATGAAAACACTGTTGATGTTAAATCACATTACAAGGTAGAATTGCACAGTGAATTATGAAACCAGTGGCGTTCATTCATTTCAAGGTGTCGTCTGTGCAGAATTCACTCTAGAGGTGTCGACACGTCTCTCGTAATTACACCGTCACCTTGATCCTTCTCACTGCTACATATGGAGAATTCAGAGCTGGTTTGGGTTTCAGAGGTGTGCTGGATGTGTGTGGGTTTCTACAGGACGTCGATGTGCCAGCGCTGCTGACATTTCAGTGCTCTGTTCTGGTGGATGGTCTGCTTTGGACCGGATCTACCCAGCATCCACCTCAATGGCTTTTAAGGCAAAGAGCTGCTTTGTATAGGTGGGAGACAAATGCCACGCTCACAAAACCTTCAGTGCTCTTTTATGGGTGGCTCAAAGCCTCTTCAAATATTCATAACGCCTCCATCAATAAAGCCACACTCACTTGATGGAGCAGGGTGTAAACTGCCTTTCTGTCCATCCATAAAATGTGTTATCCACATTCATTATAGCTCTAGACTCTCACTGTATGTCAGTTGATTTGTTTCTGTTTTTATTTGTCTGTAGGAATTTTAGGAGAAATATCTGAGACAAGACACTGCAAATGCATCATGCTGCTTGAAGTTTCCTTAAAATGATTTAGATTTTCAACTCTAAGATTAGTAAGATTATTTTAAACTGACAGTAGTTGACCTGAAAATTAAGTTTACACCACACTGTAAAAAACAAAAAAAAATAAATAAATTTTTGAGTCAACTTAAAATAATTTGTTACCCTGCAGCCTTAAAATTTTACGTTCAGTCAACTCAAATAAGTTTAGTCAACTTGAAATGTTAAGTTGTACTAAGTGACAACTTAGATATTTGTGTTTGTTAAACTTAAAATCAAGGTAAGTAACCCAGCTGCCTTAAAAATTTAAGTTGAATCAACTCAAGTATCTAAGCTGTCACTTAGTATAACTTAACATTTCAAGTTGAATAAACATTTTTTGAGTTGACTGAACTTAAAATTTAAGGCAGCCAGGTAACAAATTATTGTTGACTCAACAAATTGTTTTTTACAGTGTACACAACAACAGTTTGTTCAGTCAACTCAAATAAGTTTAGTCAACTTGAAATGTTAAGTTGTACTAAGTGAAAACTTAGATATTTGAGTTGACTAAACAAAAAAATTGGTTTGTTAAACTTAAAAGCTGTTTGTTACCCAGCTGCCTTAAAATTTTAAGTTGAATCAACTCAAATATCTAAGTTGTCACTTAGTACAACTTAACATTTCAAGTTGACTAAACTTTTTTGAGTTGACTGAACTTAAAATTTTAAGGTAGCCAGGTAACAAATTATTTTAAGTCGACTCAAATAGTTTTTTTACAGTGTAGTTGCATTCACGTGCAATATAAAATGCAAAAGTCAGGTTACTAAAAATTCCTTTAAATTTGTCCATTTAACAATAATTAAGAACCATTAAGAACAGACCTACTGTGAGCTCTGAAGTTGTTAATAGGTCATATATGCTTTTGCTGAAGCTATCAGCTCACATCTGTTTAACTTTGTAAAATAATCATGTTTAACAGCTAAACTTGTGGTGAAAAATATTTTAAGTTGACTCAAATAGTTTTTTTCTACAGTGTAGTTGCATTCACATGCAATCAAATAATGTTGACTCAATCGGATTGATCTGATTTATATCGGATTAAAAGAGGTGGTTTAAACTGAAATAGTCCAATTAATATGGAAAAATTAAACATGTAAATGCTTGAATTAGGCATACGTGATGCGTATGTTTATTTACATCTCATGTTTTATAAATTGGTCAGTGGATGAGATTGTGGCGATGTTATTGCGCTGACTTTCTCCGGTTCTGTACGGGACTACTGGTTTTATTTTTTATGCAGGTGTAAACAAATACGTGAATCGGATTGCAAAATTTTGATTTAATCTGAGAAGTTTCATAATCTGAAATCGAACTGAATTCGTTCCAGTTGATGAAAATCTACTAATGCTCGTCTCCAACATTTTCAGAAATGCAACCCCTAATTGCATTGCTGTAAGATTTGAATTTGAATGTTAATTGCAGTTCATTCATTGCAAATGCTAATTATCGATCATAAATTGCAAATACTGACTGATACATTTCATGCACTTATTTGGTTGATTTATGAGGTAACAGGCTTGTGCATCTAAACTCCCCTAGTAAAAAAGTAATAGATTTAAACTGCATTTATTTTATACTAAGTAGAGTTCAAGTCTATTAACATATTTACTGACACTGAGACTTACTGATATAAAAATTGTAATTAAACTTTATTTGGATACACATTTCTTAATATTAAGCCTAAAATGTGTTTTAATGTCACTATTGATGAAGATTGTGTGATCTCTGAATAATTTTGGTGTTTAAATGCAAAATATTTCAAGTGTACCTAAAGTATACATGCAATAGTTCCATTTTAGCACAATTAAATATACTTCAGTATATCTTTAGTTGGACTTCAGAACTACTTCTGCACATTTAAAGTGCATTAAGTAAGAAAATTAGTTGTTCCAATTTAGCAGACTTTAAATATACCAGTTTAGTATACTAAAAGTACAATTGCAGGGTATTTTTATTAAGTACATAATATCTAAATGTATTTGTAGTATACTTAGCATGAAATAAATGTATTTTAAATACATTTTAGTATATTTATTTTCCACTAGGTTACATTTCCCATAACTTTACGTTGCAATGCAAAAATGATAAACTATAAAATGCAAAAGTCAGGTTAGTAAAAATTCCTTTAAATTTGTCCATTTAACAATAATGATGAACCACTAAAAACAGACCTACTGTGAGCTCTGAAGTTGTTAACTTTTGCTGATCTCCACCAATCAAAAGGCATAATTGAGTACATTTTGCAATAAACTTAAAATATATTGTTTATTTAGATATAAGCACCAATTTTGAACTATAAAAAGTTTTGTATTTCACCATCATTTTTAACTCAATGCATTTTTAGCTTTTGCAATGCTTAATGGGATTGTAGTTCTTTCCCTCATTAAAGTTCACATTCTTTGTCTTTTTGCCCGATTTTTAAAACTTTTTTTACATTCTTTTCCCTTTTTTTTTTTCTTCTTCAAATCAAAATTTGTATTGTTGTAATTCACTTTGAAACTGGTTGGTTGGTTCACAGCACATAATGCTTTAAATAAGACTTTTTAAAAATGTACAGGGGAAAAATACTTCAGGAACCAAGGCTACTTAAAAGCATCTTATGCGCTTTGTTTTGTTGCAGTAGGACTAAAAAAGCTTCTGTGTTTGTTAAGAAGAGAAAAAGAAGATCATAATTATAAAACTGTTCAATGCACTCAGTCAGACCACAAGTATTTCAATGCACATCACGTTCCAAAGTCATAAAGAAGAGTTTCTCGGTGGAAGGTGGCGTATGTTTGATGTTGTCAATCACCTGATGCAGGTTTGTGATTACATGTTAACAGAAGAGAGGAGAAGCCCGGACCGGGCGTTCTCAATCGATTCAAGCCTCTCTAGGGAAGAAGACCGGAGCACAACAAATGCCCCTCGTCTCATTTTACAGGGCTCGTGCCATGAGAAAGGTAATCTTTGAGAGAAAGGATTCAATATTTCATCAGTCCTCACAAAATAACATTGTTTCCCCCAGTGCTATTTTCCTCCCCACCGCGCTTCATTCGACTGTAACTGGCTTGCATTTATAATGAAGCATTTGATCATTAATGCTCTAAATATTTCCACACACACACAGAGGAATAAACAAAACGTGCTTTTTGCAATCGAATGTATTAAATGCGACGGCGAACGCTCAGATATTAGAACGGGATTCAATTTCACAGACAAGCAAAGATATGCGCTTTGATTCATTCTGCTGAAACACACTTAAAAAGCCATGAAGTTAAAAACATAATGCGCTGTTATGGGAAATAGGATGGCAAATTATTGAGTTATTGGTTTTACGATTCCCACTTTGCTGATGCAGGGTTATTTTCGTCTTATCATTGTATTGAAGCTTTCCAGAAAAAAAAAATCATTAGTGCACGCAACATTTGATTACAAAAGCACACCTCCATGAAATTACAGCGATTGTATAAACCCCGCTCAGCTTTTCTCATCAATCGAAGAGCGCCTGATTATATTTAGCCGAGGATGCCGAGTCCAAAATTGACACTGCTTCTCGCAGAGCCAATTTTAATAGAATTTGATAGCTAAAATGCATATTACATCAATTTATTTTCCTGTCAGGATGAAGGCAATGGATCACGTAAACGATCCGGCTCTCGCCTACAGCGATTGTTGGTCCCCGTTGACCCTTGCGCTCCAGGGGAACGTGTTTAATTGGGGAAAATGTGCTGGAAACGACCGATCGCTATTCCGCTGGGTCACACGAGTGCAAGTTTTGCCACCAGCGAGCCGGCAGCTTCTTTTGTTCCAGGCTGATCTGGATACAGATGATGAGGATTTATTACAAATCAGGCTCATTTCGGGCCTAAGTCCACACCATTTATTTCCCCTCACGCACAGAACGGCGCACATCTGATAAAGACGCCAGTGTTGCAGCGCGGCAGGTTTATCCTCACGACACGCCGTTCGTTTGACACCGCCGATAATCTGCGGCCTCCATCTTTTGCACGCCGTTATCAGTCGCAGGCGAGCAGGGGAGCCTCCGTTTAACGCAGTGAATGATAGGCGTCGGATTACAACAGCCGTGGGACTAAATTACCTGCATTAGTAACAGCAAAGGGAGAATCAATCAGAGCGAGTCTTGTAATCAATAGATAAAGCAACAGCCGTCTCATGGGAGGGGTTTATATAGGCTTGTGTGGAATATTGAGTTGAAATAGATGTTTTAACTCTTTAGAGACACTGTTGTTCAAAAATCGAAATTAGTAGTTAGTGTCAAAGTCTATATTGGAGCTATTTTGGTAAAATACCCTCAGAAAACATGTACGAATCTCACAATACCTAATATATAATATATATAATATTTATTTAGATTCATTCTGCAGCCTGTATGATGTGAGTGTGGGTCTTTTGTGGTTTTAGTGAGTCACTGATTCATTGACTCAGTTAAGTCATTTAGAATCAAAAAGATTTGTTTACATTCATTCACTCATTCAGTGACTCTTTCTGCAGGTTACATACTGTGACTGTGAGTCTTTTGTGATTTGAGTGAGTCACTGATTTAATGCCTCAATCAGCTGAGTCGTGTATTACGTTTATCAAGTCTTATTGTCCTTTTACTAAAATCTCATGTTGAGGAATCTACTTGGAGTAAAAAAAAGTGTTTTTGAGACATAGTAAGTGTTTCTCCAGGAAAAGGATTTGCTAATATTCATTCACTCATTCACTGACTCTTTCTGTAGGTTACATACTTTTTTTTAGAGTCAAAAGATTTGTTTAGATTCTTTCACTTATTCAGTGACTCTTTCTGTAGGTTACATACTTTTGAGTGAGTCATTGATTCACTGACTCAGTTATAACTAGTTGTTTAGATTCAAAAGTTTTTCTTAGATTCACTTACTAAAAATGAAAACGAATTTTTAACCAAATTAAAAAGATTAGATTCTTTCACTTATTCAGTGACTCTTTCTGTAGGTTACATACTTTTGAGTGAGTCACTGATTCGTTATATCAAGTTGTTTAGATTCAAAAGATTTTTTAGATTCATTTACTCATTCAATGACTCTTTCTCCAGGTTACATGATGTGAGTGTGTGTCTTTATTGAATGAGTCACTGATTCATTGACTCAGTTATATCAAGTTGTTTAGTTTCAAAAGATTTGTTCAGATTAATTTATTCATTCAGTGACTCTTTCTGTATGTTACATACTGTGAGTGTGAGTCTTTTGTGTTTTGAGTGAGTCACTGATTCATTGATTCAAGTCATTTAGATAAAAAAAGTTTTGATTCATTCACTCATTCAGTTACTTCTTCTGTAGGTTACATACTGTGAGTCTTTTGTGTTTTGAGTGAGTCATTGATTCATTGAGTCAGTTAAGTCGTTTAGATTCAAAAGATTTGTATAGATTCACTCATTCAGTGACTCTTTCTGCAGGTTACATACTGTCAGTGTGAGTCTTTTGTGTTTTGAGTGAGTCATTGATTCATTGACTCAGTTAAGTCGTTTAGATTCAAAAGATTTGTATAGATTCACTCATTCAGTGACTCTTTCTGCAGGTTACATACTGTGAGTGTGAGTCTTTTGAGTGAGTCATTGATTCATTGACTCAGTTATATCATAGATAAAAAAAATTTATGTGAATTTGTGAAAAATTTAAATGAATGAAGTTTAGATTCATTCATTCATTCAGTTACTTCTGTAGGTTACATATTGTATGTCTTTTGTGTTTTGAGTGAGTCATTGATTCATTGACTCTTTGTTTATGACAAAATTGTCTTCTTATACTTTTACTAAAATCCCATGTCTAAAAAAATCTACTTAGAATAAAAATAAAGTGTTTTTTAAAGACTTTAAAGAAGATTGTAAGCATTTCTTTAGCAAAAAGATTCATTTAGATTGATTCACTCATTCAGCGACTCTGACAGTAGTTATGCTGGCAGGTGGTGACAAGTGAGTCATTTTTGTGTTATGAATGAGTCATTGATTCATTGAGTCAGTCAGCTGAGTTGTTTATAACAGTTTTTCTGTTTTGTTCACTTAAAAGATTCGTTCAAAATCACAGATTCTTACAGGTAGGCTTCATTTTTTTGAGATTCTTTGCATTGCGACATTATTTTCATGACAGATAACCACATCCATCCCAAAATATCTAGTCTATATAAAGTGAACGGGCGGTTATGGTATGCTCTGTTATTTTCAGATGTTCATATGCAACTCTGATGGCTAATGTTCCTGACACATCTGACTTCATGATGGCAACCGCTACAACTAATGAGAAAAAGCGTGTCAGTTCCTTCAGCGGTAATAAATAATTCTTAGAATGAATGAATATGGGGGCAGAGAGAAAATACAGCACTCTGCCTTTATTACAAATGTCCAAGATAATATTTTACTCTTATTAAAATCTCCCAGCCCTCCTTCCGGACGACGCCTCGTGCTTCACCCCGGGGAGAGTTTTAATATCCTTATAATTTAATATCCAGCTCAGGTTTATATGGATCTACCGCCGAGCTTATGAAAATACTCCCCCAGTATGCTTGAGGAGCGCTCCGAGGAAAGTCTCTTTCTCATTAGTGTAAATGTTGCATGAATAATCCGACCGTCCCCACCCATGCCTCATTTAAAGCATCAGCCGACGATAGTATTGTAAAGTCCTCTCGGAGACGTTGACGGATATTGAATTTGCATCTGTAAATAGTATTTTAATTTGGCTTTTTGAGTGCATGGAGAATCCTGGAAGTGCTGAATCGCTCAGCTGCTCCTCCGGTGCGTTTGAGAAATGTGGCTGTCTGGAAAGACGTTTGAGCGTCTTTTTCCAAAGCGGCCTGTCGGAGTTTCATTATTAGGTTGTGTTTGTGTTTGATTCGACTGAATGCGTTGAATTGAGTTTGTTTTCAACCCAATATCCTGCAGTTCTCTTCATATTTTTGGGTGTGAGTCACATTAGACTTGCATCAGTAATGTAAATACCGGCTAAAACACAACGTCTATCACTAAGATACTACTAGTTTCTGTTAATATTTTGAATTTGATTTTATTTTTATATTTTTATGTATGTTTTCACTTTAATTTTAGTTCGTTTTAGAAGGTAAAATAACAACTAGCAAAATAGGTCAAATAAAAGAAGTTTAACTGTATATTATAATTATTTTTAGTTTCACTTATTTGATTTCAAGTAAACATGATTTTTTACGGATTTAAAATTAATTATTATATTCTATTTATAATCCAATTATTGTTAATATTCTGAATTCGATTTGATTTTTATATTTTACTGTTTATAGTTCTAGTTTAAAGTTCTAGTAATTTTCTTGTGTATTTTTGTCATTTTTTATTTTAGTTTTTTATGTTTATATAGTTTTGTTTATTTGTAGTTAATTTTAGTACTTTAACTACTTAACAAATACATGAATTAAGAAAAAAATATTTTTTTCTAAAAAAATATCAAAATTTAAATTTTCTAAAAAAATAAAAAAATTAAATTTTCTATAAAAATATAAACATTTTTATGTTTTTTATATTTTCTCTTTTTTAAGTTTTGTGTTTTTGCCATTTGTTTTAGTTTTTAAAATATGTCTATATAGTTTATTTAGTTTTTAGTTATTTTAGTTTTAAATGATTTTATATTTTACCAGTATATTTTATTTGACATTTTCTGTTTTCACTTTCATTTTAATTAATTTTCTAGTAATCAATTCTAGTAATTTTATTCTGTGTTTTTGTCACTTTATTATGTATGTCTATATAGTTTTATTTTGTTTAGTTTTAGTTCAAACTAAAAATTCAAATAACAACAATAAATAAATAAATAACATAAATAATATATATATATATATATATATATATATATATATACTTTTTTGTTATTTTTAATTTTTTCTCAGGTAATATCTGTTTTTTTTTTTGTTATTTTAGTTTTAAATGATTTTTATATTTTACCATTATATTTTATTTTACATTTTCTGTTTTCACTTTAATTTTAGTCAAAGTTCTAGTAATTTTCTTGTGTATTTTTGTCATTTTTTGTTTTATTCTTTTCTATGTATATGTCTATATAATTTAATTTTCATTAGTTTTAGTTCATTTTGGTACTTCAACTACTAAACAAAAATATGAAATGAGAAAAATTAGATAAAAAAATATAAAAAAAAAAATATTATTTTTAGTTTCAGTTAATATCTATTTCATTTCATTTCATTTCATTTTTTATCTTTTTTGTAATCTTTTATAATATTTAATTAATATTTTGAATTAAATTTTTTTATTTTCTCTTTTTATTGTATTTTTTTTTATTAAAGTCTTGTGTTTCTGTCATTTGTTTTAGTTTTTTAAAATACTTCTATTTAGTTTATTTATTTTTTAGTTATTTTAATACTTTTTTATTAAATACTTTTTTATTAAATTATTTGTTTAGTTTTAGTTCATTTTAATACTACAAAAATAAATGAAAAAAAATATTACTTTTAGTTTCAGTGAATATCTATTTTATTTCAAGTAATGCATTTTTTGAGATACTGTTCATATTTAGAAGTCAATTATATATATATATATATATATATATATTTTTTTTTTTTTTTTGCTAAAACTTTGTGTTTTTGTCATTTGTTTTAGTTTTTAAAATATGTCTATATAGTTTGTTTATTTATTTATTTATTTATTTTAAGTTTATTTTACTTCAAATTTAAATGACAACGATTTTTTTTTTTTCCAGTTTCAGTTAATATTTATTTTACTTCAAGTAATACAAATGTTTATTATGGTTTTAAATGTAGTTCATGGTAATAACCAGGGTCTACACACACACATTTCAGCTCATTTCTCTTTGCACAGAAAGTTGTAAACCAAGAATCGTTGTGCGATTATTTCTGGTCTTTTATGATAGCATCTTAAAAATAGCCACCCTAAATAGCACACACAAACCGGATGGTCACTTCACACTTCGTTCAGACTGTTTAACATCTACAGACTTGATCCGTCGACCTCAGGTGTCAATCTCACGTGCAGGAACGTGTCAATTGAGCATCGAGGCCAGCGAACGCCCTTCAGTTTATCTGAAGCAGAGTGTTTATTTGAATACACAGAGACTTGGCCCTGCCCCGACATCCCATCAATATTAATGCGGGACAGACAAACTGTGTCCCTCCGGCCCGACGGCAGCGAGCTGCCAAAAACAGCAAGGACATGGAACTAAGAGCCAGATTTACTGCGTCCCTCAAGTGCAATTTACTCCACGTTTGTTAGCAAATGCACGATCGGAAGACAAAAGCCATTTGTCGTACCTGTCCTAATTTTTTGATGCGTTCCGTTCAGCAGTTTTCCAGGAAGGAGATGTTTAAATGTATGTTTTGATGAGGACCAGGAGTGTGTTTTAGGTACAACAGACTCTGTTTTGATTCCAAGTTGATGTTAAAACCCATCCAGTTAATCATATCAAACACAGGACGCCGAGTCCAGACGTCCTCCCGAGTTAAAGTCAGTGTGTTGGTTTGTTTTTGTTCATCTCTCTGGTTTTCTCAGCGGGAGCTTCATTAAAGTGCATCTACTTCATCCCAAAAACCACTGACTGCACCGATTCTGTGGAGCCTGTTTGAAAAGAAACTCGTCTGTCTAGGTAATCACACGACTGCGTCAAATGCAGTCTGACTGAGAGAAACTAATTTTCCTTCAGGGAAAGCGAGAGAGCAGACAAATTCCTCCTTTCCTTGAAGATGCACTGGGTTCCTAGAAACACCCATCTGACACTGATGTAAAGAAATACTGTACTCTTCAAACATTTACATTAATTATTTACTCAAAATAAACATTAAAAAAATGCCAAAATATGTATGACTGATATAGAAAAAAAATAAAAATAAAATAATAATAATAGCAATAATACAATACAATAAAATAAAATAAATTCAAAAATATTTACTTAAATAGGTTGAAGGTTTCCTCATAATGTTTTGGCCATATTTACAATGTATATTGCCCACTATATATTGCATTCTCTCAAAGATTTTTATATTTATTTATTTATTTATTTTTAAATAGATATTTTTGAATCTATTTAAAATATATTTAAAAGTAGGTTTACTTCAATAGGTTTAAGGTTTCCTCATATTTTTTCGGACATATTTACAATGTATATTGCCCACAATATATGCATTCACTCAAAACAAACAAACAAACAAACAAACAAACAATTTTAAGATATTCTTGAATATATTTTAAATATATTTTAAAATAGGTTTATTTAAACAGGTTGAAGGTTTCCTCATAATTCCTCCCTTTTTTAATAAATATTTTTGAATATATTTAAAATATATTGCATTCACTTAAAAAATGTTTTTTTTTGTAATAAATATTTTTGAAAATATTTAACATATTTAAAAATAGGTTTACTTCAATAGGTTTAAGGTTTCCTCAATTTTTTTTAACCATTTTTGACTGTATTTACAATGTATTTTGCCCACAATATAATGCATTCACTCAAAATAAATAAATAAATAAATAAATAAATAAATAAATAAATACATCAAAAATTGTAAATGTATATATTTTTGAATACATTTTAAATATATTTAAAAATAGGTTTACTTAAATAGGTTGAAGGTTTCCTCATAATTTTTTGTGGCCATTTTCACAATGTATATTGCCCACAATATGTGCATTCACTCAAAAAAAAAAAAAAAAAAATTTGTTTGTTTGTTTTTTTTTATTCTAAATTAAAACACAAAAGTGTCCATACTATTTATCACTAATACACAGTAAATATATTTTAAATAAGTTTACTTATGTTTCCTCATATTATGTAACTATTTGGCATATTTTTGGCCATATTTTCATTGTAAATATTTTTCACGATATATAGCATTCACTTAAAAATATGTTATTCAGATATTTTTAAATATATTCCCAAATATACAAAAAGGCCCAAAATATGTATTGCTAACATATATGTTATATTATAGCATATGTTATAGTAAATATATAAAAAATAAGTTTCCTCAAATTTTCAAGGCAAACATAATTATATTATCAAATATATATTGTATTCAGTCCAAAAATGCTTTTTGTTGACATTATTAAATATAATATATTTCAAAATATACAGAAAATCCTAAATAAGTAGTGCTAATATAAATGTTAAAATAGAATAATAACATAAAATAACCTAATTTTCAATGTAAATATATACAGTGTGTATACTATATTATATTATATTATATTATATTATATTATATTATATATTTTGGCAAGAATTTTTTTTAAAGATATAACCTGTATAAACAGCATTTTAGATTTTTTTCTTGAATAAATTTAGTTTCTTTGTTAATTTCTTTAAGTTTTTTGTTTTTCCCCATGAAAATAGCCATGCTGCTGACAATAAGTAAATCATCACCATGTCATGTTTTTGTTAAATGTTGAAGCTTCACAAATGTGGTCATTTTGAACTATCATTCATAAAAATTATTCACAGGATCTCATTTGTGCTCCACAGAGATCATCACACAGGTTTTAAAGCGGCCCATGGGTGAGTAAGTTCTCATTTTTGGGTTAACTACTCCTTCAGCGGCAGGCAAGATGTCTTGTTAAGGCGCAGCCAGGACGGCAGAAGGTGTTCCGGGCGTCCCGAGGCCAATCAGGTGCTCGCTGACGGGTGGAGAACAGGCCTGGCGAAACCCTGCGCCTCTTGTCACTTTATTAGCAGGTTACAGCTCTTTTCCAGCGAGTGACAGTCAATTGAAGCCGTCCTCGGTAAATGATCCGGGGAGCGGCGGCGTGTCGCTCAGATGCTGATATCTCAGGGATTCGGCGTGTTTGGCAGGAGAGAATTCCCTCATCACAACCTGAATCCCTCGGATTACATCTCCTCCACTTGTATGGCGAGGTTATGAAACCGAGAGCGGCTCATTTTTGCGGGTTTGGCAGCCGTACGGATTCGGGTCCTCGGGGGGAACGTGAAGCCTGTGTAACGGCTCTATGATGTTAATGAAACACACGCAGCTTAGCATCTGTTTCTGGACCCATCAGAATGAACAACGGCTGTCTGAAATTAGTCAAGAACTGACGTTGTGTGAGGAATTGGACGGGGATGTTCATCTCACAGCCATGACAATAAAGGTGGTGCTGAAGGGCTTTTTCATTTCTTATGCTGACCAAGGCTGTATTGATTTGATTAAAACACAGTTAAAATTGTGAAATATTATTACAATTTAAAATAGCGGTTTTCTATGTGAATATCTGCTAAAATGTAATTTATTTCTGTGATCAAAGCTGTACTTTCAGCATCATTACTCCAGTCTTCAGTCTCACATGATCCTTCAGAAATCATTCTAATATGCTGATTTGCTGCTCAAGAAACATTTCTGATTATTATCAATAATGAAAACAGTTGTGCTTCCCAATATTTTTTGTGGAAATTGTCATACATTTTATTTTTCAGGAATCAAAACAGCATTTATTTGAAAAGAACTATTGTAAATGTTTCACCATCATTTTTAATCTATTTAATTGCATTTTTTTTCTTTTTAATGGTAGTGTGTGAGACAATTCTAATTACTAAAAATTATATTATATGAAAAAGTATCTGACCTGTGTTATTTTAGTGTAATTGAGATATTAACTTTGTTAATATTTTGAATTAGATTTTTTTTTACATTTTCTGCTTTTATTTTTTTTAGTAAATTTGTCATTTTTTATTAGTTTTTGTTGTTTTTTATATTTAATAAAGTTTTCATTAAATTCATTAATTTTTTAAAATTAACATTGTTTTCATTTTAGTTGTTTTAGCACATGAAGTTGATGAAAAATGAAAATGAGACTAAATGAAAATGAGAAATGTGTTAGCAACAAGAGAAAGTGAAATATTTTTAATTTTTTTTTTATTTTTTAATAGTGGATTTTGAGTATTAAGAAAAACTTTTAAAAGGTAGTGTGTGTTCATTTTTTTTTTGTAAATTGGTAATTTTTATTAGTTTTTGTTGTTTTTTATATTTATTTTGTTTTTATTAAATTTTGTCATTATTATTATTTTTTAATTAACATTAAGTTTTAGTTTTTTAGTAATTTTTTTCTATTATGTTATATTTTTTCTATTATAATTTTTATTATTATTGTATGAGATTATAAATGTCTTCACCGTCATTTTTAATCAATTTAATAGCAGATTTTAAAAGGTATTGTATGTTAATTTTTATTTAGTAAATTTGTAAATTTTATTTGTTTTTGTTGTTTTTTATATTTAATTTAGTTCTTCCTATTTTTGTAGTAATTTAAATTTTTTTAATTGAATTTTTATTTTTTTTAATAAAGTTTTAGTACATAAATTTGTCATTTTTATTAGTTTTTGTTGTTTTTTATATTTAATTAAATTTTATTACATTTTTAGTAATTTTTAAAAATGTACATTAAGTTTTAGTTTTAGTTATTTTAGTACATAAAGTTAATGAAAAATTAGATTGAGACTAAATTAAAATGAGAAATGTTGCGTTAGCAACTAGACAAAGTGAAATAACCACTTTTGTTATTATTATTATTATTTCCATTATTGTATAATTTTTATTATTATTGTGACATTATAAATGTCTTCATAATTTTTTAATCAATTTAATAGTGGATTTTGAGTATTGAAAAAAAAATTAAAAAATAAAACAAAAACTTTTTTTATTTTTTTTTTTTATTCAGTGGTGGAAACGAGCTTCCATACATTTCAAGTAACAAGTACATTTTAGTATAAGTTAACTATAATAACCCTTATCTGAGCTGCTGGCCACATGCATTTAATAGTTTTGTACTGTTGCTGTATGTCAAAATCTTCTCATATGTGTCTCTTTTAAGGTATTTGAGTAGAAACAAAAGTGATACTTGATTTAAATGAGTCTCTGGAGCTACGAAAGAGCAACTTCTGATCAGTAATTTTCCTCTGGGTCTCTGTCTCTCGTCCCATTTCTTTCTGCTTCCTGTGGCGCCGCACCTTCTGTTCACGGGAACTCGGTGCTCCGGCGTGAAGACAGCGTGTCGTTTCTCTCTCTCTGGCTCTGGCTGCGCTCCAGCCGTCATGAGCTGCTAACTAATGTGCGTCTCTCTCTTTCTGTCTGTTGTTCTCCAGGGACCAGGAGCGCTCCTTCACCTGGACGAGAGCGGCTGGCGGCGCAGCATCACGGCCTGCTGCTTTATTTACCGCCTCTTTGTTTTATTCATGACGATTTAGTCTCGCTTCAGTCAATTGAAGGGAGTGACATGTCATCATATAAGCGAGGCTGCGCTCAGTCACGGCGAGCAACTTTATGAATAATACGCCGTGGAAGAATTAATCTGTTTAAATAAACGCCTGTGCGACGCTCGATGCACACCGAATGAGGAATGGAGACCCAGACCTCCACACACAGATCAGCACATTACAGCAGAGATTCCCTTCGCTTCTGTTTGCTTTCCTTCAACATCTCTGCTGTTCAGCGGAGGATTTTCTCAGTTTTTGTGTAATTAATGATCCTCTGGATGGACGTGGTAAAAATACAAATCCCATGTTCTTTAGAGAAACAAATGAGATACACTGTAAAAAAAAAAAAAAAAAACATGTTCAGTAAGTCATGGCTAATTATGGTTTTACATTACATCATCAAAATAAGTTGAGCAAATAATAACTTTTTTATTAGTTATATTAAATTCAAGTCGGTTTAATGTAATTTAAGTTGAAATAGGCATGTTAAATAAATTTGTATATAATTGGCATAATCATGAAACTAGTTCTTTTTAAATACATTATTTATTTATTTATTTATTTGTTTGTTCATTATTCTTTTTAATCTTTAATCTTCAATCTTTTTATTTAATTAAATTTTTTTAATTTTACAGTATTTTTCTCAGAATATGCATGCCATTTTAACAAGAAGTTTCATATTTTAATTTTATTTTATTTCATCAAATAGTGAAAGAACTTGATGAATCCTTTGTTATAAGCATTAAACTAGATAGCTTTATATACATACCCTAATTATAATTTATTTATTTACTATTATTATTATTTAAAAACTTTTATTTTATTTTATTTTATTTTATTTTATTTTATTTTATTTTATTTTATTTTATTTTATTTTATTTTATTTTATTTTATTTTATTTTAATTTTATTTTATAGTGGGGATATTAATAATTCTTTGTTTAAAAATACAACCCCAAAAATGTATTATTTAGTTTCTCAGAATATTCATGCCATTTTAACAACAATTTTCATCTTTTAATTTTATTTTATTTAATCAAATAGTGGAAGAACTTTACGAATCCTTTGTTATAAGCATTAAACTAGGTAGTTTTAAATACATATCCTAATTATAATTTATTTTATTTTACAGTGGGGATATTTATAATTCTTTGTTTAAAAATACAACCCTAAAAAATGTATTAAATTATTTCGTTTCTAAGTTTTCATTTCGTCTTTTATTTTATTTAATCAAATAGTGGAAGAACTTGACGAATCCTGTTGTTATAAGCATTAAACTAATTAGTTTTAAATACATATCCCATTTAAAATTCCTTCATTTATTTACTATTATTATTATTTAATAACAATAATTATTTATTTCATTTCATTTCATTTCATTTCATTTATTTTATTTTATTTTATTTTATTTTATTTTATTTTATTTTATTTTATTTTATTTTATTTTATTTTATTTTATTTTATTTTATTTTATTTTATTTTATTTTATAGTGGGGATATTAATAATTCTTTGTTTAAAAATACAACCCCAAAAAATGTAATAAATTATTTAGTTTCTCAGATTTTGCATACAACCATTTTAACAACAATTTCTGTCTTTTAATTTAATTTTATTTAATCAAATAGTGGAAGAACTTGACGAATCCTGTTGTTATAAGCATGAAACTAGTTAGTTTTACATACATATCCTAATTACAATTTATTTATTTACTATTATCATTATTATTATTATTATTATTATTATTTAATAACAATAATTATTTTATTTTATTTTATTTTATTTTATTTTATTTTATTTTTTTACTTCACTTTACTTCACTTTACAGTGGGGATATTAATAATTCTTGGTTTAAAAATACAACCCCAAAAATGTATTTTTTAGTTTTTCAGATTTTACATTTAGTTTTTCATCAAATAGTGGAAGAACTTGACAAATCCTGTTGTTATAAGCATGAAATAGTTAGTTTTAAATACATATCCTAATTACAATTTATTTATTTATATACTATTATTATTAATTAATAATTATTTAATTTTGACAATGGGGATAATAATAATTCACTGTAAAAAAATAAATAAATAAATAAATGCGTCTCAGATTTAGCATGCAATCATGTTATTACATAGAAATCCCATGTTTCATGCTAATAATTAAATCTAAATTTCTTTTAGATAAAAGTTAATTAACACTTATTTCTCTAAAAAAAACATGGGATTCACCAAGTTATTTTGTACATAATATATAATTAAAAAAGGGAAATTGTTTAATAATATGGTTGCATGCAAAATGGGAGAAAATATACATTTATGCATTTTTTTTAAAACTATTTTTCAACAGTTTCACACTGTCAAAAATATGAGGTATGATTTTAAAAATTATTTTACAAACTTTAATGTTTTTGCCGATTATATCCAAATTTATTTTAGATAATAGTTTAACATTTATTTTAGATAATAGTTATCTCATTCATTAATCTAAAGAATTTAGTTTTATATTGCTTATCCTAATTAATTTAAGTCTTATTTTTTACATAGTGGTATTAATAATTTATTAAAAATCAAAAGCAACATATCTGGTTTATCAGATTTTGCATGCAGCCGTGTTACTGAAGAATTTCTCTTTTAATTCTGTTTCATAAAATAGTGAAAGGACGTGTTTGCGTTTTCTCAGTATTTACATGTGAAGGTTAAGCATCTGTTTTCATTCAAGAGCTTCAATGTGTCTTTGAGGAAAGAGGCTGTAAAGTTGCTGTTTTTTTGATCGTGATGATGGTGGCTGATGATATGGATATAATGTACACTCAGATCATGTTTAATTCAACAGTTTCCTCTTCATTACTGCGGGTGAAATGAATTCTTTATCACGCTCCTGCCGCCTCTCAACCAAAGTGATCCTCTAATCCGCCAGAAAAGTGCAGCACCTGGATTTTCCTGGTTTAAGCTTTTCTTTTTTGTGTCATCGTTTACTCACCCTCGTGTTGTTTTAAATCCATATGGCTTTTTTATTGCTTTGGTAGAAAAGATTAAAAGGTGCTCAAACCAGTGAAATGAGATACTATTGTAGCGTTTTAATATTTGAATGTTTTTTTCACTTTGTATATTTTCCATTTTAACTTTTTTTTTTTTTTTACTTCATTTTTTTTTTGTGGTTTTCGCTTTTTAAAAATGTCTAGTTATTATTATTATTATTATTATTATTATTATTATTTTGTATTATATTTTAGCTATTTTAGTATAAATTAGAAAAATAAAAAATTAAATAAAAAAAATATTGTAACATATATATATATATATATATATATATATATATATATAAAACTATAATTTAAGATAAATCTCATGGTCTCATTTTAATATACTAACAACTAAAACTGAAAATTAATTAAAAAAAATGTTATAAATTTTTTTTATTATATATATATATATATATATATATATAAACATTTTTTTCAGCTAATAGCCAAGGCAACATCTCCAATTTAATTTAGTTTAATTTCATGTACAGAATAATTAAAACTGAAATAATAATAATAATAATAATAATAATAATAATAATAATAATAATAATAATAATAATAATAATGTCAATGTGAAAAAATAAATAAATAAATAAATAAAATAATTATCTGGGATTAAATTTATTTTTATTATATTTTGTGGTTCTTGTTTTAAATATCTCTATATAATTTTTATTATTAGAATTTTGTATTTTAGTTTTAGTTATTTTAGTATAAATGAGAGAAAAAAAAAATATTGTAATAAAAAAATTGTAATTTAAGCTAAATCTCATGATCTCATTTTAATGTAATAAAATAACAAACAAAAAATTAAAAAAAATATAATAAAAAATGTAATTATACATAAATTATATATATATATATATATATATATATATATAAAATTATTTTAATTATTTATTTTATTATTAGTTTATTTGTAATTATTATTTTTTTATTACATTTTTTATATAAAACATTTTATTTCAGCTAATAGCAACATCTCTATTTTAATTTAGTTTAATTTCATGTATAAAAAAGCTAAAACTGAAATATAATAATAATAATAATATAATATAACAATAATAATAACTTTTGCAGTTAAGGTTTATTTTATTTCAGATAAAGTATTATACTATTTTGTAACCCCTTTTAATTTTAATTTCATTTTTAGGTAAGGCCTGGCTTGTACTGCCTTTGTTCACATATATGTAGCAATGCAATGCAATGCAATAAAATAAAATAAAATAAAAATCCAATAATGCACGTGGGAAACAGTCAGAAATGTAAATCACCAAATCTAAGTAAAATAAAAATATACGTTTTGAGACTTTCATGGTGCTCCTTTGAGCTGGGAAAAAAAAAAATTACAGTCAACTTTCAGTCTCCTTTAACAACATGAGATTGAATAAATGACAACTTCATTTTTTGTTAAAAATTTCCCTTTAAACACGGCTCATCTGTGCTGTCACTCATAACCCGGCAATGATTTCTCCAGCATATTCCTCAGCGACCGCGGCCCGGCTGAGCGTGTGACTAATTGATTATTCATTCATTATTCATTGGCCATATGAGGATCATATTACAATTTCAGATTTGCGAGAGGACACGCAAAACCGCATTAGAGCGAACCTGTGACCGGCGACGCCCCGAGAGAAAGGCGAAATCTAAAGTTACGGGGAAAGTTGTCGGCCTGACCTTCTTAAGGCCACGCGGCGAAACTTTCCTTCGGCGGCACACGGGCTCGTCCGTTAATTCAGCCCACTTCTCTAGAGAGAGGCAGAAGTGCAGCGGCTATGAGGGAAAACTTTGCTCCTGCTAAAAATAACCACCTTTGCCAAGCTCCTCGCTTTGTGGGTCAGCGGCTGGCTGATATTGATCGCTCGAAATTACTCGGCCCTGCTCACGCACGGCTGTCTCTCTCCGTGTAAAAGCTGGTGATGTGGGATATTGGTACATCAGCACGACAGGCCGTGATGCATAAACGCCTTCCTCTATTGATTCATCGGCCTGTCAGGGGAGTATTTGGGCCGAAGTCTTTTACTTTATCAGTGTTTGTTCGGGCGGCCACCCCTGCTGCTGCTCCGGAACATTTTTAATAATCTTCTTTTATAGACCTCGGTCCCAAGGTCAATAGCATTTCCATTATAATGCCGTGCTGGGAATCTGTGTGTGGATATTTCAACATTCGCATTTCGCCAGTAAAGGCTGTAACCTTTGGCTCTTAAAGAGACGCGATGCAAACTCTTCAAAATAAAGGTGGGTTTTCGTAGGAACCCGCTTTGCGTCCCCAAAGGACCTCCTGAAAGAACTTTTTAATAACCTAAAAACTTTTTGCACTGGAAAAAAAAACATGGAATCATTAATTCTAGTAAAGAATCTTTGTTCTTGAAACAAGCTTTTTATGTTATGTTACAGAACCATAAAGGCCAGTAAAACACCTTCATTTTTAAGACTGCAAGATGCAAGTCTGGAGTTTAAGATGTCATTCTGAAATAAACAGAAATGCAGTTTCATAGATGAAAAACAAACATTTTATTGGAGTATGTTTTACAAAATTAAAAAAAAAAAAAAAAATACAAATAAGTAAATAAAAATACTGTTCTAAGGTGTAATACCAAAAAAAGTTAATGAAAATAAAATAAATATTTTATTTTAATTTTAACCTACATTTAAATTTAACCTATACATATTAAGGCAATAGTTCTCATTTTTGTTTAGTAGTTGAAGTACTAAATAAATAGCTAAAACTAAACAAACTAAAACCATATATAATATAGACATAAAAAAAAAAAATATATATATTTTTTTATTTTCATTGTTCATTGTTTTAGTTTACAATGAAATTTAATTTTGTTTTAGAGTTTTTTTTTTTAATATATATTTATAAATACATTTTATACATAGATTTTTTTCATTTTAATTAGTACAAATGCCAAACACACAAAATTACTGAAACTTTAGCTGAAATAACAATGAAAACAAAAAAATAAACAATCTAATAATAAAATATAAAAATAAAATGTTAATTCAGAATGTTAACAATAAATAAGCCATGAAAACCATAAAAATTGTTAATTTACTAAATAAAAATATAAAAATAAACTTTATGAACAGATTTTAATTTTAATTCAATTAGTTTAACTTGATGTACTAAAATAAACTAAAACTGAAATAAACATTAATTAAACTAATTAAACATTTTTAAAAATCTAAATACTAGTACAAATATCAAAAACAACAAAATTACTAACACTTTTTAAAGCTAAAATTACAATAAAAACAAATAATAATAATAATATATTAAAACAATTTCTTTATTAAAAATATCAACAATAACTAGCCATGAAAACCCTAAAAATATGTTACTTTACTTGAAATAAAATGATAAAAATAAACTTTATGAACAGATTTTAATTTATTTTAATTCATTTAGTTTAACTTGATGTACTAAAATAACTAAAACTGAACTAAAATTGAAATAAAAATTAATAAAAACTAATTAAACATATTTCAAAACCCAAATATGCCAAAAACACAATGAAATTACTAAAACTTTTTTTTAGTTAAAATTACCATGAAAACAAAAAATAAAATATAATAATAAAATATAAACATAAAAATTTCATTCAAAATGTCAACAATACCTATAGCAGCCATGAAACCCATAACATTTTTATTTGTTACTTTCCTTGAAATAAAAACTGATTTTAATTTATTTAAATTCAATTAGTTTAACTTGATGCACTTAAACTAAAACTGAAATAAAAATTAATACAAACTAAATAAACAGTTAAAAAACCCAAACACTAGTACAAATGACAAAAACACAACAAAATTACTAAAACTAAATTTAAAATACAAAATAAAAACTAATTCAAAATATTAATAAAAACTATGTAGCATCTTCATGACCTTAATACCCACTTTGTGCAGAACCCTGGATAGAGATTATGAGGTTAAATGTAACGCAATTTTTTTTTTTTTGCAAGTAGTGATTGATCATTTATATTCATGCATTTGGCTTTTATCCAAAGCAACATTGCTTTCAAGCTACATTTGACTGGTTCATGCATTCCCTGGGAATCAAACCCAAGACTCTGTTGTTGCAAGCATCATGCAAAAGTAATTTAATTCAGCAAGTGGTACAACTTATATTCTTGAAGATAAATAGTATTTTTCATATTTAGTCCAATTTTGTTCAAAAATATGTGAGATTCAGGGAATTTGATTACATTTTGAGACTTGATATTCAACATCAGCTGCATATGAATACAGTCTTCCAGTGTGTTCTGTTGTTTAATGCAAATGTGAGCAAATGTAGTGGCTCATCTGGGTATTCTGTGCATGCAGAACATATGCAAACTGCAGAAATAGCGGGAATAGTATGGAAACTTCAATCATGACCTACCTTACGCTGTAGTGATTTGGTTTCAAGAGGTTTAAAACAAATTTTCCTTGCTCGGTTTGCTATTATTAATGCTGTTTTTGAGGTTTGGTAGGTGCGATAATAAACCGGCAATAACAAGTGAACCGAACGCATCAGATGGATTTCGAATGTCGCATAATAGGATTTTTATTGCTGAAGGTATTGTGGGAAACTGCCGACGGATGTGACTGATGCAATCTGGTTTTATATCTTTTTTTATAAAAATTCAATAGTTCTCATCTGCAATGATAGATGAATGATTTTTGCTCTATAATTCTAGTTTAGACTGTTTTTCTCTTGCAGACTATAAGGAAAGATTTCTGGGTGATATTACAGTTTATATTCATTAGCAGTGCTGTAGAGATCTTAAAGTATTCAACTTTAGTCCTGCACGTCGGCGTTTCGTTTCTGCTCTCAGTATGCGGTATTTTTGTAGCGTGTTTCCCAAACGGCTGATGTTTTCAGCATCTCGTCGAGCTGTTTTCCTCTTCTTGTGTCAGGGATGAATCGTAGCATGTGTTTTTGAAGAATTCACCTTCTTACTGATCTTGCACGCTTCATCTTTCTAAATGACAGGCTTTCTACTTCTTCAAGAGGAAACATCCTTGAAAAGGAAACTCTGTTTTGCTGGAAAAGGAAAAGCAGGCAGTTCAAGTTTCCCATCTCGGTGTCGGCAAAACTGCCGAGGACCGGCTAGAATGAAAGCGTGCCACATTCACAAAGAGACACGTCAGAGTATTCATCGTGTCTCGAGACGCAGCCGTACAAAACATCTGAAGAACAACCCAAGCGCTGGGTTAAACATAGCAGCCCTGAACTAATTACTGCTGATTGCTAGGGCAAGCATCACAATTATAGTGCTCATGCCAGCATTATAATTTTATTTATTTATTTATTTATTTATTTTTACACTTTATATTTTAGTTTAAGCTGTGAAAACAAAAAATAAAAAATAAAATGTAATAATAAAATATAAAAATAAAATTTTCATTCAAAATGTCAACAATACCTATAGCAGCCATGAAAACCATAAAATTTTTGTTATTTGTTATTTGAAATAAAAACAGATTTTAATTTTTTTTTAATTCAATTAGTTTAACTTGATGCACTTAAACTAAAACTGAAATAATACAAATTATGACATAAAAAAAATTATGTAGTAATTTTGTTGTATTTTTTGGTGCCATTATATGTTTAAAATAAAAAACTTAAGCTTACAACTAAACAAATCAGCTATAAATGAATATACAAAATTACAATGAAAACAAAAAATATATATATAATAATAAAATATAAAAATAACACCTTAATTCAAAATGTTAACAATAACTATAGTAGCCACGAAAACCTTAAAAATTAACTTGCGATAAAATCCATATTAATTGAAACTGAAAATAAAATATATAAAAATAAACTTTATAAACATTTTTTAATTGATTTGAATTTAATTAGTTTAACTAGGAGTACTAAAATAACTAAAATAAACATTTTAAAAACCCAAATACTAGTACAAAGGTAAAAACACAATAAAATTGCTAATACTTCAGCTAAAATTACGATAAAAATAAAAAAATAAACTTTTAATTCAAAATGTTAACGATAACTATACTAGCTACATATAGTATTTGTTCATTTTTATACATTTTTATTTTATTTATTTATTTTATGTTTTCATTTTTTAAATTAAATGTAGTCATTTTTATTTGTTAGTGAAAGATTTAGTCATTTTATTTTGGTATTTTTGAAAAATGTCCATATAGTGTTTATTATTTTTTTTTATTTTTTATTTATTTATTATTTTCAAATTTTTAATAAATGTATTGATTTTTAATTATCAATTAAAGTTTTAGTACATTTTTTTGTGTGTGTTTTTAGCATTGTTTTTTATAATTAATTTATTATTTTTTAATGTATTCATTTTAATTGTGTTTTAATATATGTATTTATTTTTTAACAATTTTATTTGTTATGTTTATTATGTTATGTTACAATAATGCATTTATTGCAAGCTTGCATTCAGTAAAAGTGAATGCAACTGACAATGCATGTATATTTTGCATATTGCATTTCTCCTACTGCATATTAAAGATGATGCAATAAATAAAATCAATAAATGTTCTATCAAAAAGCCCCAACCTTCACATTTGGTCAGGCAGATTGCAATAAAATTAAAAGATGATAAATAAAACATGAGAGAACATGCAAAAGGAAATCAAATGACCATCAGGGGAAAATAAAGAAACATATTGCATTGAAAAAGCATGCTCATAAATATAAACAAGAGCATCACTCATCATCTATGAGATCAAACTGACAGTGAAGAACCACAGGAGCTTTCATCTGAACCGGCATGACAGCTGTCAATCAGCTCTGACATGCTCTGATTGGTGCAGGAGGAAAGAGGCGGATCCAGAGCAATCAACAAAATCTATATATATGATGAAATCAGGTGTTTTTATTTAGACTGGGTCATTAATATCTGGTGTATCTACAAACTGTAGGTCGCTAAAGTAATGATGCATCTGTATATACAGTATGCTCTGCCTCCTGGGGGAAATGAGACTGAAAACCAAATATAACCCACTAACACATTTGCTATTTATGTAAATTGACAATTTCCAGCACATAAACTTGACTATTAATATTTTCTTGTTACGGTCAATTTGTTTCATGTACTGCGAGGAGTCACGACCAGACCGATATCAGAAAACACAGCGGGAAGTTTCTCTCTTTTTCCCAGATGTCATTTCATTTTCACAGAAGCGCCATTGCAAAAAAAATCTCATCTTCTCCATCACAACACTTCACTTCGTGTTTTGAGAGATCATTTTTTCATGCAAAATCTAAAAAAAAAAAATAGAAAAGAAGATGCAATATAATTATTATATTTAAAAAATTAAAAATAAAAAATTGTAAAAATAAATCTAGCAATCTAGAAATGTTTTAATGACAAAATAAAATATTTAATTATTGTATGTTTACCAGTATCCCATTTTTTGAAGAGTACTTTTTTGGTTTTTATTTATTTATTCACTCTCTTTGTTCTGAACAGGGAGGTTGGTGAAACCAAGACTTCATGATTTTTCATTTTATTCATTTATATTATTTTTTACATTTTATGATGTTCATTTTTAATGGTGTTTGTGTGTGTGTGTGTGTGTGTGTGTGTGTGTTACTGGCATTGTTGTTTTATTTTTTTAAATTTGTATATATAATTTTTATTTATTTATATTTATTTTATTATGTTTTTTAATTAATGTATTCTTTTTTATTAGTTAAAGATTTAGTAATTGTATTATTTATATGTATTAATTTTTGTTTTAGTTATTTTAATACTATTTAATAATATTTAATACTATTTTAAATTAAAGGAAAATTATAAATGTTTCATTGGCAACTTGCTTAAATAAAATAAGATTATTTTATTTTATTTCAGTTAATGCCTATTTTAATTCAGTTAACAAATATGTATTTTTTAATGCAAAAAGTCTAGCAATTAATTATTTAATAGAAAAAAGATGCATATAATTATTACATAAAAATTAAAATAAAAAAAGATTTTAAAAATAAATCTAGAAATACTGATTTTTTTTTTAAATAAAATAATTTAAAAAATATATTTAAAATATTTTTAAATAATTAAAATAAAATATTTAATTGTTGAATGCTTACCAGTATCCCATTTTTTGAACAGTACTTTTTTGGGTTTTTATTTATTTATTTATTTATTGAGTCACTCTCTTTGTTCTGAACAGGCAGGTTTGTGAAGCCAAGACTTCAGCTTATCATCAGTCTGTTTCTTATTTTGGGCTCTGCATCGCTGTTTATTCTCTTATCGCATGACCTGCCTGGCCTAATTCATCACAGCGTAGCGAAGATTGCATCATGAGAAGGGATGCAGAAAAGATTGCCGTCCTTGCTGAGGGTGTTGGGGTGGCATTAATTCATGATTGGACATCCTCACCCCCATATTAGCACATTAGAAGAGCGTTAACCTCATCAGAAAGCCATAGACAGAAAGGCCAGCTCTGCCCTGCGGTCGCCCACGGCCCGCTAACTACCCATAAACACCGGCCGCATGTAATGAAAAGATGTGCTTAAGATTTTGTGGGCTTCCCGATATGCCATGGCCTGATTTGATATGTGTTTATAGGGTTAGTGGACACCACAGGGTGATTTGGGTCTTTTTTGTAAATGATGGTCATGCAAAACTTTATGCACAATGCCATGATGCCTTAATAAAAAGGTGCATTTCCTGGTTTAGGGCTCAAAATATAATTGAAATCTTACTTGTTATTATCTATGAATTAAAAAAAAATGGGGACACGATGCTTGCAACACCAAGGACATGGGTTCAATTCCCAGGGAATGCATGAGCTGACGAAATGTATACCTTCAATGCAATGTAAATCACACTAGATAAAAGCATCTGCCAAATGTAGAATAAATATATTTTTTTCATGCAATATCAAAGCTTGTTTATATACCACAGAATAAAAAACAAACAATAAAACAATAAATCAAACAAATAAATAAATAAATAATGTAATTTTAATGTTTTTTCTCAATTCTCAATTTTTCTAGTATTTTTTTCCACCATGGAATTAACAAAAATAAATTACATTAAAGAAGTAATTGCAACTTTTTAGCTTACAATTCAGAATTTAGTTAACTAATAAACCTGCATGCAGAAAAAAGTCAGAATTGCAAGTCTGAATTGTGAAATAAAAAGTTGAAATTATTGCAAATATATTTTATCATATATATGATAAATAAAACGTTATTTAACAATATTTATCAGTTAAAGTTTTAGTAATTTTTTGTGTGTTTTTGGCATTTTGGCAATTTTAATTGTGTCTTACATTTACTGTTTATTATTTTTTAACAATTAAATTTTTTTGAAGTCTATAGTTTTATTAACTGATTTATTCATAGTTATTTTAGTACTTAGTTAAATTAAATGTGAAATAAAAAGTTGCAGTTATGGCAAATATATTTTATATATATGATAAATAAAACATTATTCAACGAATATTTTAACAATTATACATATATATATATATATATATACATATATATATATAACAGACTGAATATAATGAATATATCATTTATAACTTCAAAACTTTTTAATTTTACTTTTTGTAACTTTTGTCATTTTTCACATTTTACTGTTTTTTTTTTTTTATTTTACCGTACATTTTATGGTAATTCATAGTTTCAACTTGCAAAAACCATACATTTGACCATATTTTACAGTAAAATTACATATAATGCGATGTTAAACCATTTAGATTTTTTTAGCCTGGTAAGGTAACTTACTGTTTTTCACTATAAATCATATGGTAAATTTTACTTTATATTTAATTTTACTTTTAGTAATTTTTCAAAAGTTATTTTTTGTTTGTGGTTTTAAAGGCTATGTTGACCATGTTTTAATTTTTTTATATATATTTTTAAATACATGGGCATATATTAAAACTGACATCTGGTCAACCTTTTAAGAGACAGAAATCTGACAGAAATCTGACTGAAGATGAAGATAATTCATGCAAATGTCTGTCATAAGAATAAACACTGCCAGTGACGTTTCATAATGCAACAACACACAAACCCGAACTCGTGCAGCTTAACCGAGTTCATTCCTCACTTTAAGCAATACTAACAGCCATGGCGAGCACCGCTGATTATTTCAAATGCTTTTGACAAAACATTTTATGAAGGTGTGCTGGCACTTAGCATTCAAAAGATAAAGTGGATGTGAGTTGAGAAGGGGAGCGAGAGAGAAGCAGATAAGAGGGTTTGACTGCGGCCTGCGCAGCACTTACATTAATAAACAATGAGAGGCGCTTGGATTTCAGCTCAAGTACATTCAGGCCAAAGTTTTAGCAGAACACAGCCATGAGAGGCCCGAGAAACAATACGACTGCAAGAGAAGAGTACAGTCAGAATGCTTCTGTGTTGTTTGGCCCACATGAAATATGCAAAGAGAAAAAATCCCAAAATGAATAAATGTACGCCCTAAACTTCCTCTGCAGAAAGATTGCTGCTTAAAGTGATGGGAAATAGAAAATTTAGACATTATATAAAAATATATAGAGGTCTTCACCAAGTCTCTCATATTTAGGCCTTTTCCTAATATTTCCTAAAATATTTTTGTTTCAAATTTAAAAAAAAAATGGTATTTTACAATTTATAACCATAAACTTGAACTACCAAAATCCTTTAAAAAAATAACTAATATCCACCATGATAACCCAGGTAGTAAATAAAAAAATAAAAAAATAATTGATTCTCACAGTAAAATTACATATCATGCCATCATGCATTTTTTTCCCATATATGGTAAGGTAACTTACTGTTGTTTTTTCCCTTTTACCATAAATTATATTGTAATTCATAGTTTCAACTTGTAAAAACCATTTGGCTGTATTTTACAGTAAAATTAAATATAACTCACCATTTACAATTTCTCACTCTGGTAAGGTCATGTACTGTTTTTCACTATAAATTACATGCTAATTTATCATTTTTACTTGCAAAAGTCACAAATTTGATTATATTTTACAGTAAAATGACATATAATAGGATTTTTTTCTTGCAAAAACCATAGCTTTGACAGTATTTTACAGTAAAATTACATGTAATGCAATGCACAACCATTTACAACTTTTCACAATATGGTAAAGTACTCTAGTTTACAGTGTTTCACTGTAAATTGTGGTGTTTCATAGGTTTAACTTTCAAAAACCATAATTTTGATGATATTTTACAGCAAAATTACATATAATAAAATGTGCAATCATTTACAATTTCTCACCCTGGTAAGGTAACTTACTGTTTTTTACCATAAATTATACAGTAATTCATAGTTACAACTTGCCAAAACCATTTGGCTGTATTTTACAGTAAAATTACATATAATACAATGTTGAACTATTTATAATTTCTGACTCTGGTAAGGTCACGTACTGTTTTTCACTAAAAATTATATGGTAATCCATAATTATTACTTGCAAAAGTCACAAATTTGATTATATTTTACAGTAAAATGACATATAATAGGATTTTTTTCTTGCAAAAACCATAGCTTTGACAGTATTTTACAATAAAATTACATATAATACAATGTTGAACTATTTACAACTTTTCATAATGTGGTAAAGTACTCTAGTTTACAGTGTTTCGCTGTAAATTGTGGTATTTCATAGGTTTAACTTTCAAAAACCATAATTTTGATGATATTTTTACAGCAAAATTACACATAATGCAATGTTGAATGATTTACAATTCCTCACCCTGGTAAGGTAACTTACTGTTTCACAAAAAATTATATGGTAATTCATAATTTTTACTTGTAAAAGGCACAAATGCGATAATATTTTACAGTAAAATTACATATAATGCAATGTAAGACCATTTACAACTTTTCACGATATGGTAAAGTACTGTAACTTTGTTGTATTCCACTGTAAGTTGTGGTAATTCATAGGTTTAACTTGCAAAAACCACATATTTGGCAGTATTTTACAGTAAAATTACAAATAATGCAATGCTAATCCATTTACAGTTTTTCACCCTGGTAAAGTAACTTACTTTTTTCCAATATAAATTCTATGGTAATTCATCATTTTTGCAAAAATTACAAATGTGACAATATTTTATAGTAAAAGTACATTTAATATGATTTTTTTTTGTCTTGCAAAACACATAGCTTTGACAGTATTGTACAGTAAAATTACATATAATGCTATGTAAAACCATTTACAGTTTTTTACGATGTGGTAAAGTACTGTAGCTCACTGTGTATACAGCTTCACCGTAAATTATGGTAATTCATACGTTTAACTTTCAAAAAGCATAATTTTGATGATATTTTACAGCAACATTACATATAATGCAATGTTAAACCATGTTTATATAGTAACGTACTGTTTTTCATCACAAATTATATGGTAAATCATAGTTGCAAAATATTATAATAATAATAATAATAAATTAGTCTATTTTACTGTAAATTTATGTATAATGTAATGTTAAACTATTTATGTTTTTCATCATATGGTATTACAAGTTTTTACAGTGTTCTTCTGTAAAAATGACAATAAATAAATAAATAAAAATAATAAATATTGTAGTGCACAGACATGCATCAAAGGGGCCTAAGCGATACATCATACAGGCTTGATGTGAACCAGTTAAAAACCGTCTAAGCAGCGAATTTTTCACTGGCTAATGCCACTCAGTTTCCTCAGAATGAGTAAAAATGTAGTGAGGTTCGCATTGCCTTTGTCATGACTTTGAGATACAGGATGAGGATGAGTTTTTCTTTGAAGATGATGTTCTGGTTTGGGGCTTCTGAGTGTCTTTTGTCTGTCTTTGCATGTTTTACTGTGAGGGCAAAACTTCAAGAGATCGTCTTTAAGCTGCCTAATATTTCCTGAAGGACAATGTGTAAACATTTGTAAAGAAGAGTATTACTATGCAAATGCGATCGACCTGCTCTGTGTCGGCTGCTCTCTTCCTTTGTTGTGCAACCGTCAAACTCAGTCTCAGAATCATTTAGCCTCATGTAGAAACAAAGACCTCTGGAAAACACAAAGCGGCTTTGATGCAGTGAATAACGCTCTCTGGACTAAACACAGATATACAGCATCTCATCAGAGCAAATCACAACGTCCTTCTGCTTTCTGTACTTACAACAGCTGTGTGAGGAACAAACCTAAAATTAGGCATTTTATAACTGCAGAAGAGGAGAAATTAAATTGAATAAGAACCAAGATTTCAGTCTGCATCATTTGACTAATATATTGCAAAAGCACTTATGTACTACTTCTATGGCACTTTTTTTTTTGGCATTTTATGGATGTTTAATGACATCCATCTACAATCACTTGGAAAAGAGCAGTGTGAATATTCTTCTTTTGTTTTTCACAGAACAAATAAAGTCCTATGTGTTTGGAACAATATTTTACAGTAAAATTACATTTAATGCAATGCTAAACCACTTTACAATTTTTCACCATATATGGTAAGTTAACTTACTGTTTTCACAATAAATTAAATGGTAATTCACAGTTTTTCACCATGACTTGTATGGTAATTCATACCATCAACTTCGAAAAAACATAATTTTGATGGTATTTTAGAGTAAAATTACATATAATGCAATGTTAAACCATGTTTATAGCATAGTAACTTACTGTTTTTTTTTTGTTTTTTTTTTTTACCATAAATTATATGGTAATTCATAGTTGCAAAAAACAAAACAAAAACTAAATAATAATAAATAAATAAATAAAATAAAATAAAATAAAATAAAATAAAATTAATTAATTAAATAAAATCATAAAATAAAAAAAAAAAACAAAATACAAAAATAATAATGAAATAAAACATAAATGAGTCTATTTTAGTGCAAAAATTTAGTTTTTCACCATGACTTGTATGGCAATTCATAGTTTTACATGCAAAATTCACGAATTTGACAGTATTTTACAGTAAAATAACATATAAATGGATGTTAGTTACTTTACATTTTTTCACTGTTTATGGTAAGGTAGCTTACTGTTTTAACTTTAAATTATATGGTAATTCATTGTTTTAACTTGCAAAATAATTATAAATTGTACAGTATTTTACAGTAAAATTGCATATAATAGAATGAATTTATTTACAAGTTTTCACAATTTATGGTAAGGCAACTTACTGTTTTTAACTGTAAATTATATGGTAATTCACTGTTTTAACTTGCAAAATAATTATACATTTTACAGTATTTTACAGTAAAACTACATATAATAGAATGATAATTAATTAAAAAATTTTCACCATTTATGGTAAGGTAACTTACTGTTTTTAACTGTAAATTATATGGTAATTCCCAGTTTTAACTTGCAAAGTAATTATACATTTTACAGTATTTTACAGTAAAATGACATATAATTGGATGTTAATCCATTTAGAATTTTTCACCATTAATAGTAAAGTACCTTACTATTTTTAACTGTAAATTATATGGTAATTCATTGTTTTAACTTGCAAAATAATCATACATTTTACAGTAAAATTACATAGAACAAGATGTTAATCCATTTACAATTTTTCACAGTTTATGGTAAGGCAACTTACTGTTTCTAACTGTAAATTATATGATAATTCATTGTTTTAACTTACAAAACTATACATTTTACAGTATTTGACTGTAAAATGACATAATGGGATGTTAATCCATTTACAATTTTTCACCATTTATAGTAAGACAACTTACTGTTTTTTGAATGTAAATTATATGGTAATTCATTGTTTTATCTTGCAAAATAATATAAATACATATATACTGTAAAATACATTTTACAGTAAAACTACATGATACAAAGTTTTTTTTTTCTTGCAAAAACCACAAAAACCACAAAAAACAGTATTTGCATATAACATTTTTGCATGAAAAAAATTACATTAGTAGATGGTTTGCTAGTCATTTATTTATTTATTTATTTATTATTTGAAGGCTCTGACAAGTGTCTGGTAAATACTGTTTCACATTCTACTTTTAACACCATGCTTAATTCAGTGTGCTTACTTGTATATATTTGTGAAATGTACTTTTTTTTTTTAACTATTTCAAATAAATCTTACAGCTTTTTAAAAACACCATCTATCAAAACACATTTTCATATCTCAGTGTCAGCGTTGCTGCCGAAATTAATCTTGGTTTGAGGATTTTTAGATGTTTTAACTGGACAACAAGTCAAAAAGGAGTAATTAGAAACTTACAAAGAAGAAGCTTTGCAGAAAAAACAACGGTTAGTGTCTACAGAGAAAATATGCTAAAATTGAAGACTTTCCGAAAATGTCTTACGCATATACGTCTTGATAATCAAAATTACATATAAAGTATAGGCTGTTCTTGACACTAAAATGTCAGTATGAAATGTCAGATTTCAGTATGTTTTCCCTTGAAGGGTCCTCAACAGAGAGGACGTCTAAGAGGGGCATTTTATTTCCATTTCTCCGGCCTGTTGAACAGCAGCTTTCGCCTTTGGTTTTCCGCAGGGACGCGTGGCCCAGATACACGAGCGCTGCAGCTCTGCTCACAAGCAAATGATGTCCACTAGCATATACATGTGTGTGTGTTCCCTACTGCACAGATCAATTATAGATCGGCGAACTGCAGGGCCAGCAGCCCTTCCTTCCTGCACAAATCCAGCTATATTTCATGACTTGTGTGTTCACAAGCAGGTTGGACTCCAACACAGAGCATCAGAGACAATAATCCACAGTAAAACAGTCTGAAGTTGACAAAAGTTGAGTCACATGGCAGAACGATCGAGCGATGGTCACGTGATTGCATCTTCTGTTGAAAATATCCTCCATAAATCCATTTCCTTCAGGCGTCCAGAGTTCGTGCTTGTGTGTTTTCTGCTGGAGTTTCTCTGTAAGCTCACGATTCAAATGATGAGTCATTCAGTAACCAAACCACCAATTTAGCAGCACAAACTCGCTGAGATCTTGCGCCGCGACGCATTAGGATTCAGTGTTGATGAGCGTTTTCCCAGCAGCGACGGCGCTCGCGGCTTTCGCTCGACTCGTTTGCATCATGTCGGAAACCGAGGCAAAAATAGTCTGATTTAAGCAGGGTGTGAAGTCGAATTCTGTCTCTGCCCCGGTTGGATAAATATTGACTGTTGTGGAGCAGATGGCCGGGGTGTTAAATTGGGTTTGAGCGAGAGAAAGAGGCAAAGTCCGGGATCAGGACTGACATCTGGTCTCGTGCTTCACGAACACGCTTTATATGTCAGTTTGGCTCATTGAGTCATTAGAACAACTCCACCAAACCACAAATCATGCTCTCAATCAGTATATTAGTCTTGTTTTCCGGTAAAAACATCCAAACATCCCCAAAACAAAATTGCCTTACTTTAAAACTTACTTTATCCAATTAAAGTTAAACTAACTTTTCGAAATAAAAACCAAAAAGTACTTGCAAAAAAGATTTTTTTTTTTTTTTTTTTTTTTTTTGTGGTTGAGAAAATCTAACTGGGATTTAAAAAATTATTTTTAATACTTTTTGTTCATTTTTCTTTCTCCAATTGCAATAATCTTTTTATGAGCTCACTAAGGCTGCTTTTATTTGATCAAGTAAAAATGCAGTAAAAAATTGTTAAATATTATTACAATTTAAAATAGATGTTTTCTGTGTGAATATATTGTAAAATGTAATTTATTTCTGTGACCAAAACTGAATTTTCAGCATCATTACTCCAGTCTTTAGCACCACATGATCCTTCAGAAATCAGTCTAATATGCTGATTTGCTGCTCAAAAAATATGTATTATTATTATTAATTTTATATATATTATAAAAAAAAAAATCAGCTAGTTTTGAAAGTAAATGTAATTTTAAATTTTTATTTTTATTTATTTATTTTTTTTTATTTTTAATTTTTGTTTACTATAATACTTGCATCAAGCACAGATAATGCAAGTATCAGATCATATTAACCACTTTATTATACTCATAATTTAATAAGTTTCCCACCTTAAAATATATATATAAAAAAAGTTTTAATTTTTGTGGAAACCATGATCTATTTATTTTTGTTTTTAGGATTCACAGATGAACAGAAAGTTAAAAAAATAATAATTAAATTTTGTAACATTATAAATGTCTTTACTGTCACTTCTGATCACTTTAAAATAAAATATTACAAATTATTAATATTCTAACTTTTTTGATACACTGTAAGGAAAAAATCTGTAGAAAAATGGTTAATGTCCTTGCAGAAAATATTCTATTAAATCTACAATAATTTCCTTAAACCCTAAAACACAAAAAAATGCAATACACAATTCAAAATATGGGTATAACCCCTGTAAAATAGACAGATAGATAAATAGATTAAAAAATAAATAAATAAATAAATAAATATTACACATTTTTCAAATTATTTTAAATTTTATTTTTGTTGTATTTTATTCATTTTTATTATTACTATTATTAATTTTTGAATGTTTTTTTTTTTATTTTTATAATTTTTATTTCAGGTTTAGTAGTTTTATTGCTTAAATTAAAATTTTATTTAGGCCTACATTATTATTATTATTATTATTATTATTATTATTATTATTATTATTGTTATTATTATTATTATTGTTATTATTATTATTATTATTATTATTATTATTTTAACATTATTTTAATTAAGGTAAATGTCTTAAATTACATAATTTCATAGGTTGCCCACCTTAAAATATAGGAAAAATATATAAACACTATATAAACACTAAATATATATAAAGTGTTTATATTTTGCAGGAAAAATATTAATTGTGAAATAATAAGGAAAACAAAATTAAATAATTGGCTTTAATTTTGTCATTAACCTAATGAAAAACTTTAAATATCTTAATTTTTGTGGAAACTGTGATACATTTTATTTTTCAGGATTCTTTAATAAACAAAAAGTTCAAAAGAACAACATTTATTTGAAATGGAAATCTTTTGTAACATTATAAATGTCTATACTGTCACTTTTGAACAATTTTGAATGATACTATAAGTGTAACATTGTAGCAACTGCATAGCAACGCCTTGGCAACACTGTAGCATCATGCCAAGTAGTTCAGAAAAAGGTAAATACTGACCCTGAAGTATTAAATATCAGATATGAAGTGTGCTCGAGAGTTTTCATATACGTGACAGCTCTAATCTGTAGGTGAGGGGTTGGCGTCCTCCACTAAACGCCTGCTCTGAGCGGCTTTATTTAGCGGACGCTGAGGTTTGGATTACTGAGCCACAGGTAATGGGATCCGTCCGGAGCGATTCTCTCCCCTCACGAGAAGCCGTTATCTCTGTCTCAAAGTGGCCTCTTCAGAGATCACTGCGGGCCGCGGATAAGCATCACAGCGCTATCATCATCACACGCGCAGCGGCGCGAACGCTCGAGAGAGACGTCACTCACTTTGGCAGAGTGTTGTGATAAACACACGCTTCTGCCGAAGGGTTTGCCACCCTGTACGTTTCAATCCATATCACTTTCCCTAGATTAAATCGAGCACCGGCTGTCTGTCCTGATTGTCCTTTGGCCCATCAGGAAGAGTTATTCATGGAAATGTGTCGCTGAGATGACCGTACACTTGGGTCATTTGGCCCACAGCCATCGTTGCTTTTGTTCAGCTTATTCTGAGAGATCGCAGTCATTATTTAGCATCAAACTGTGTTATTGTAGTATCATTACTATACTTAGTATTTATTATTATTTAACTTTTATTTTTATATTTTCAGTTGTTATTCTAGTTTAAGGTTTAATGGTTTTGCTATGTGCTTTTGTCATTTTTTTATTTCTATTTATTTTAGTATTATTTATATACCATTATAAAATACTTTATAATTCATAATTTGAATTATTTTATATTTTATGTATGTGCTATTATGTTATTTATTAATATTTTGAATTAGCTGTTATTTTTCTATTTTCATTTGTCATTCTAGTTTTAATTTGCTTTTATTGATTTTATTTTAGTATCATTGCTATACTTACTATTTATTAATATTTTAACTTTTTTTTTGATACACTGTAAGGAAAAAAAAATATGTAGAAAAGTGGATAATATACTGGCAGAAAATATTCCATTAAATCTACAGACATTTCCTTTAATCCTAAAACACAATAAAATGCAATATGTAATTCAAAATATGGGTAAAAAAAAATCAATATAGAAATTTAAACTAAATAAAATAATATATTTATTTTTTTTTACATTATTTTAATTAATGTAAATGTTTTAGTTTACAATAACATCAAGTATGAATCAGTTCATATTAACCACTTTATTAATTTCATATGTTGGCCATCTTAAAATATAAAGTTGTTTAAATTTCGTAAGAAAAATATTAAATGTGATAAGGATAACAACATTATATATTTATTTAAATAATTAATATTTTAATATTTTTTAATATTTAAATATTTAATACATTTTGTTATTGTACTGAACATTTTTTGAACATACTAGTGCAAGTACTGTAAAAAGATTAATAAATAAATATATAAATTACTATTATATGTACTAATAATGCAAGTATCACATATTAACCACTTTATTAGTTTCATATATTCATATGTTGGCCACTTTTAACAAGTTGTTTAATTTTTGCAAGAAAAATATTGAGTGTGGTAAGAATAAACAAAATTAAATATTTATTTAAATAATTAAATATTTGAATCATTTTTAATATTTAATACATTTTGTTATTATACTAAACAAAATATTTTTTTAACATACTAGTGCAAGTGCTGTAAAAACATTAAAATAGTTTAAAAATATATAATAATAATAAATATATATAATAATAATATATAATAATAGTAAAATTAAAAAATATATTTTTAAAAAATAAATTAATTAATTCAAATAAAATACTTTTTAAAAAATAGTCTCTAGAAAGCAAAATTGAATAGTGATATACATAAAAATATTTTATAAATATCTCAAATGCATGTTAACTTTGATATTCCTAAAAATAAATTTTGTAAAATATTTCTGCTTAATACTTATGGTTTGCTCACAATCACATCACGTCAGAATGATCATAACTAAAAATTAGTTGCAAAACCTGTTTATATCTTTCTCAACTCATAACTCTCCAATTTTGTATGAGTTCTCCCACTTTGTGATGTTATTAAAAACAAAGGTATTCAGGGAGCGTCCATGACACATATATCTGCATTATATGTCATTTTATTATAGCCGAGAGTCTTTGTTCTTCATTATTTTTAATTAATTAATGCAGTATTTTCCTGTCATCAACAGCAAAGCTGCACATGGATTTATTTTGGCATTATGAACGTTGCCATAGAAACTAGTAATTTGTGAGTCAGAGGTTGTGAAGAGCTCAGAGTAGAGTGTGGTGATTACGGTAACTCCACGTGAACACTTTTAGAGGGGCTTGTTTTTCTAAACCCCTTCAGCATGTAACTCATCCTCCAGACTCAAGACGGATCTACAGACACAGAGACACAAGACTGAACTCTTCTGAGACAGAAAAACACCTGAGCAACCGCTGTCAATCACTCTGATCGCCCTAGCAACACCCTAGCAATCAAAGAGCAATGCAACTGTTATTTCAGTATTCATTAATATTTTGAATTAACTTTTATTTTTAGATTTTCATTTGTAATTCCAATTTTCGTTTGTTTTAGTGATTTTATGTGCTTTTGTCATTTTTATTAGGAATACATACTTCTGTTTATTTTTGTTATTATTTATATAGTATTACAAAATATTATAGTATTTATTATTTCATATGAACTTATTTTATATTTTCAGTTGTCATTCTAGTTTAAGGTTTAGTGGTTTTCCTATGCGCTTTTGTCATTTTCATATATATTTTTTTTAATATTTATGTTTATTTTAGTATTATTTATATAGTTTTATGTATATACTGTTGTGCTATTTATTCATATTTTTAATGAGCTGTTATTGTTGTATTTTCATCTGTCATTCTAGTTTTAGTTTGTTTTAGTGATTTTGTTGTGTGGTTTAGTCATTTTTATTAGTTTTTAATATTTATATTTATTTATGTATTTATTATGTACTATTAAAATATAATTGCATTTATTGAGTAATATTTCAAAAAATTTGAATTTTTTTTTGTGTTTTAGTCGTAACTTTTAGTGATTTTGTTATGCGCTTTTGCCATTTATTTTAGAAATTCCTTTTTTTGTTTTAGTATTTTTATATACTATTTATGAATTAATATTTTAAATTAGCCTTTATTTTGTATTTTATATATATATATAATATTTTATATTTATTTTTATATTTATATTATATTTTATATAATTTATTATTATTATTATTATTATTGCGTTATTTGTTATTTTTTTATTTCAGTTTAAGCAATTTTAGTACTTCTATTGAATATTATTATTATTGCTATATTTGTTTATTTTTATTTATTTCAGTTTTAGCTATTTTAGTACTTTAGTTTAACTCATTTAAATTTCAACTTTTTTCAAATTTAATTTAATTTAATTTTATTTCTTGTATTGTTTTAGTAATTTTGGTAAGTGCTTTTGTCATTTTTTTTAAATAATGAATTAATTAATTCATTATTATTTTCATTTCTATATATATATATATATATATATATATAGTGTATGTGTGTGTGTATTATTATGTTATGTTATATTATATTATATTATATTATATTATTTATTAATTTCAGTTTTATCAATTTAGTACTTTAGTTGAAGTTATTTATTTTGGGTAAGGCAACATTTAATTTTTTGCCTTGTTAAGTTTTTCAACTAATATTTTATTTTATTTTATTTTATTTTATTTTATTTTATTTTATTTTATTTTATTTTATTTTATTTTATTTTATTTTGTCTTATCTTATCTTATTCACCACATTTTTAAAATCATTTAGTGCATATAAGCATCCATATAGCAATATTGCATCATTACGGCCCAACTTTGACAAGCTTCTAGGTACAAACCAGTAGTTTATGGTTTGCTCTTTTCAATTACCCACAATGCACCAGCTGACCACCATAACACATTTACACACAGCCTGATCTGAGCGACTGTCGAGCTTCAATCTCAGTCTGATCAATCGGCTTCAGCACAGAAACAAATCAATCCCAATCAGCTGAGGATTCCTCCGTAAATACAGAAACCTTCACGTCCGTGATTCGCCGTGTGCAGTAAATTACAGGCGGCCTCATATCGCTGTGGCTCTTAACCTTTCGACGGCATAAAGTCGTCTATAGCAGCTCTGGGACAATAGAGTCGCTTAATGAGCTTCACGTCCGCGTTAATTAAATGCGCTGCTGTTGTCAAGCGACTCACGCCACCAGAAAAACCTACAGCTAATCTAAGCACGACAGAATCAAGACATTATTGGGCTTTTCTCCGCCACAGAGACGCTAATGAATAGCGAAGGACGGAGTAACCGGATCCGGGGCCGTTTATGAGGATCCCCGAGGAGATTTTTACCATGTTCCGTAAGAGATTCGCACAATCTGATCTGAACGCAAAGGCAAAGTGAATTAAGATCTCCTCCGGACTGAATATGAATGACTCTTAATGGCGTCTCTCCTAAAGCCCGCAGGCAGGGTTTCCAAAACGGGTCGGATTTCCATTGTGAGATTCTCATTCAGATTGAGACGGATTGAGTCTAATACAGTTTTGTCCCCTCAAGACAGTCAGCCCGTCTCCATCTCAGCACCTTTTTATAACTAGAAAAAAAAGGCGTCCGATCCTTTCTTCTCTCTGACTGACCTTCAGCTGTCACGACAGAGCCATAAAACAGCATCTTCATCCCGTCTGAGACACACGCTCAGCAAACGTGTAATTAAACTCTCAAACAGGCTCTCAGAAAGGCAGCTTGTGGCTTCATTTGGGCTGTTTGGCGTTTGCAGGACAGTCGCTGTCTGTCCAAATGAATCACTCTGTGATTTCACTAACGCAAGTGCTCATTTTGCAAATCAAAAAGACAGCATTTCATTCATTCAGTAGGACAAGGCTGCTCGTACTGTCACCAACCCCAAAAAAGCAATCAGCATCATTTCCAGTGAAAGCTGTGCTGATGAATCTTTATGTTGTATGTGCGAGTATTAACCGTTCTGTTGATTGTGTTGCGGAATGACATGGAGTTTTGACGGGGGAAAAAGGGTTTTATATTTTTTAACTAATATTTATATTTAGCTTTAACTCATTTTTATTTCAGTTTTAGTTTTAGTCATTTCAATTTCAGATCAAATGTATTTTGTTTAGTTGCTAATGCAACATTTCTAATTTTCGTTTTTCCAAATATAATATTCAACATAACATAACATCCAAATATAATATCCAATTTATGTTTTCAAGTTTAAGTTTTTCAAATTTTATTTTATTATGTTTTATTTTAGGCTTTTCAATTTTTCTAATATCTAAATTTTATTTAAGTTTTAGGCTAAGTTTTTCAGCTAATATTTTTTTTACTTAGCTTTAATTTTATGTAAGTTTTTTAGTCATTTCAGTACTTTGACTCAAACTTATTTATTTTAGTTGCCAAGGCAATAATTCTAATTTTCTTTTAGAATTATTTTTTTCTAAATATCATATCCAATATTTAAGTTTTTATTTTATTGAATTCATTTTTATTTCAGTTTTAGTTGTAGTAATTTTAGTATTTCAATTTATTTAAGTTACATCCATTTTTTTTAATTTTTAGGTTTAAGTTTTTTCAAATATTTTATTTTATTTTATTTCAGCTTCAATTTAGGTCTTAAAGTTATATTTCAAGTATATATATATATATATATATATATTTCAACTTATTTAAGTTACATCCATTTTTTTTTAAAGTTTAGGTTTTCAGATATTTATATTTTACTTTCAATTTTATATTCAATTTCAGTCAAGTTTTTCAAATATATATCTTTTTTGTTAAAGTTTTTACGTTTACTTTTTTCAGATATTTATACTGCAGTATAAATATTTTTTTTTTATATATATTTTTTTATTTTATTTAATTCATTGTTATTTCAGTTTTAGTAATTTTAGTAGTTCAACTTATTTAAGTTTCATTCAGTTTTTAAGTTTAGGTTTTTCAAATATTTATATTTCATTTTCAATATTATATTTAATTTCAGTCATGTTTTTCAAATATAATATGTTATTTTTGTTAAAGTTATAAAAGTTTACTTTTTTCAGAATTTTGTTATGTGCTTTAGTCATTTTTATTTAATCATTTTCATTTCTATATATATTTATTTTTTTATTTTAGTTTTAGCAATTTTAGTACTTTTGTTGAACTTATTCATTTCAGGTAAGGCAACTTCTAGAAATTCTAGGCAATTTCTAATTTTCCCTTGTTAAGTTTTTCAACTAATATGGAAATATATATATATATAGTATATATATACTATATATATATATATATACGTAATTCACTGTTATTTCTGTTTTACCTTTTTTAGTATGTCAACTTAAGTTACATCCAATTTTTAATTTTTAAGTTTATTAGATTTTCAGATATTTATATTTTATTTCAGCTTCAGTTTCAGTTATGTTTTCAAATATAATATCTAATTTTCCTTTTCTAATTTTAATTTTTCTGCTTTTTCAGATATTATATATTTTTATATATATTTATTTTATTTAATTTTATTAATTTTTATTTCAGTTTTAGTTGTTTATTTAGGTTACATCCAATTTTTAAAATGTTTAAGTTTAGGTTTTTCAGATAAAGCTATTTTTTAGCTTCAATTTCAGTTAAGTTTTTTTTAAATCTATGTTTTTCTAATCTAATATTTTATTTTTATCAAATTATTTATTTTCAGCTAATATTTATAGCTTTATTTTTATTTTATTTTAGCTTCTGTCATTTCAGTACTTCAGCTTATCTCAGTTGCTTTTAAGTTTGCATTTTTTACTTTACATTTTATTTTATTTCAGCTTTATTTTCATTAACTGGACGAATTTGAATCATTTAATTAACAATAACAACACTGTTCAGGACTGACATACTCAGCATGTGGTCGGCAACATTTAGTCCGATCTAATGTAGGACGCTAATGAATTGTGATGTTGTTCTGTCCTGTTTGGCAGCGTTTCTGTTGGCACGCATGAACATCGCTTTGAAAAACTGTTGTAGGCTGATCGTGTTATTCTTCGGGTGCAAAACTTCCAAAAACTCAGTCCAGGTTTTCTTTCTAAGTGGGAGGAAAAAATGCAGGACCTTGCAGAAATTCCCACAATTACACAGTGACATTCTCCAAATGTTAAAAATAATCTCTGCCAGGCTTTCATTCACGGCACGTCATGAATATCAGCGGCGGCTGACAGCGTGGTCTTATTAACCCCTCGTCAGCGGTCCAACAAAACCGGTGACATTTCCCGAAATATCGCTGCCGCCTGCTGAGCAATAACGGCAAAAGTGACATTCAGTGCAGCATTATAGCCCTAAAACAGCACTAAACGTGTCACCAGTGCACCTCGACTGATGTCAGAAAGCATGTGGCTGAAACTTACAGCGGACAGCACTCAGAATCCAACGCGAATCCCTCCAGTCCGTTTCCAAATGAAGCGAGGAGGCGTTTGAGTCACGCGAGGCCTGTGGGAGAACCAGAACGCGCTGCTGTCGCCGTATCATGCGATCTTTTAAAAGGCAATCTTGTTTCTCTTTGCATGTGACAGACACTATTATTTTAAAAAGGCGCTTTTCTACGCCTCATGCCGGCCAAATGGAAGTCAGGAAACCTGAGCATTGAGAGTGACAGGTAGAAAGTCCTCTGACGCAGCCTTTTTGTGCTGTTTGTGATCTCAGGATGACTATTTTAGTCATGTGCCAGGTTTTCTGTGTGCTGTTTTCTAAAGTAATCACTTAAAGCACATTTTAATTACATGACAGTATTAAGATGTTTTGTTCAACTAGTAGGCCTGTTGTTATAGCATGACAAATTGCTTTGTGTTGCATTGTGGATGTTTTATAACTGAACAAAGCAATCAAACAATCAAATACGCTCGTCAGATTCAGTGCAGCAGATCAGGGAACCTCAAACTATTAATATTTGAGTCAATATTTAGATAATTTCATAGTTCTCTGATGTCAATTAATGGTCACATGACATGCAGGTAAAAATAAAAATTGTATTATTATTTTGATTCTTTTATTATTTTTTTTTATGATTTAATACATTTTTAGAAAGCATTTTATTTGTTATTTTAAAATTATTTATTCATTGTAATTTACCATTTTTATCATTTATGTTTTTATTTTTTATTTTTTTTGTTTTAGCATTTTCTTATGTTATCATATTTTTATTCAAATCAATTTTGCATTATGATTTCATACATTTTTAGGAAGCATTTTTTATTATTTATTAATTGTAATTTACCATTTTTATTATTATTATTAGTTTTATTATGTTATTATATTTTATTCAGTTTAATTTTGCATTGATTTATTACATTTTAGTGTTTTTTGTATGATTTTGTTGTAATTTTTAACTTAACATTTATAGAATTTAATTATTTTAGTGTGTTTTATTTTCATTAGTTGTATTTAATTTTATCCTTTTAAATAATTTAATACATTTTTAGTGTTTCACTTTGTATTTATTTATTTATTTATTGTAATTTATATTTCTATGATTGAATTCTGTTTTAGTAAATGCTTTTTTAGTGTTTTATTTTGATTGTTTTTATTTTAAAAGTTTATGTATGTATGTATTTGTTTGCTATTTTATTGTTATTGTTAAATTATGTTTTAGTAAGTGTTTACTTATTTATTGTAATTTTACATTTTATGACAGAATTCTGTTTTAGCAATTGTTTTATTTTGATTGTTTTATTTTATTTTTCTTTTTTATTTAATACTTTTTAGTGTTTTATTTTGATTGTTTTTATTTTAAAAGAATTTATTTATTGATATGACAATTATATTTTAGTAAGTGTTTTTATTTATTGATATGACTGAATTATATTATATTTATTATTTTATTTTATTTTATTTTGTTTTATCATTTTTTATTTTATTTTATTTTAATTTAATTTTATATAATGTTACAAATTTAGTATTTATATTTTATTTAATTTATATTTTATTTTATTATTTTATTTTATTTTAATTTTATTTTATATAATGTTACAAAAAAAAACTTTTTTAAATAAATGCTGTTCTTTTGAACTTTCTATTTATTGAAGAATCCTGAAAAAATAAAACCTATGATGGTTTCCACAAAAATATCAGTTTTCAACACTGATAATAATTGTAAATATTTCTTAAGCAGCAAATCAGCAAATTAGAATTATTACTGAAGGATCATGTGACACTGACCGGAGTAATGATGCTGAAAATTCAGCTTTGATCACAAAAATAAATTACATTTTAACAGATATTCACATACAAAACAGCTATTTTATTTTAAAATAATATTTCACAATTTTTACTGTATTTTTAATCAAATAAATACAGCCTTTGTGAGCAGAACAGCAGAAAATCTTGCTTAACACAGACACAAACACACACAGTACTTCTGTTTTACATGCTCTGTTATATATATAGTAACTCTCTAATTAAAAAGACATAGCTAGGCACTTGTAGTATCTCAACAAGCAAGTGTCAAGTATCTTCTGAAATGTTCCTCACACCAACTAAATATTTAGTTTAGTAAGTTGGTGACAGGTTGTGTGTTAGCACAGCACGTTCCCTGTTCTTGTTCGTCCTCTGCGGGGAGTAAACTTTTCCCGAGCTCAGATAACCTATTTCTGGTGTTTGTGATGAGCGCGTCAGACGCGACGTTTTGATGTGCCGGTGGCGTGTGAACGCGAGCTGCTGTGGCTGACATCTGTCTGCGCCGTGACTGACATGTTTTGCCAGGAGATGACAGATACCTCCACCAGCACGCGCTCGAACGCCAACCGCCTCGGGGATCCGACACGTTTGTCACCGAGACGGAGCCCGTGTCGTTACTACGCCGTGCTTTAAGCGCGAACAATAGAGTCGGCCTTGAAAACGTTTCCTTGAATGTGTGAGAAAGATCTGCGTCGGTTGTGATCCGCGGAGATGCACGGCCGTACGTGACCCGAAAGACCCTCTTAAACCAATTTCTCATTTATTCCTTTAAACTCATTACAAGGCCAGAGGAAGCGGCTTTCGTTAAATATTAATGCGGCCCAAAGATTATATAAGCCTTTATAAATGACTCCAGCAATTTGCTGCAACAAGACAGATAATATTCCTCATCGCTAGCAGTGTCCTAACTAGACACAATGCGTCAAGCGATAAAAGCTTCCAATTAAATCTGAGTTTCTGTCCGAAGCACCAGCACCACAGTTCATTTTGTTGCAACGCTTCGTTGCTATTTATGTGGCACTGTGCTGTGGAGCTCAACCACCACTGTGCAATCACACTGGTCATCAAATATGTTTTAATCAGCTGTGATCAGCCGTGTCTTAGCATTATTCATATAGCATGTATTAATAGCTGTTATTTTTATATACTCATTTTTTATATTTGTATCATCTTTTTAATTTTTATATTAATTAATTTTAAGTTTTAGTATTTTTGCCAAGAGCTTTTATCAGTAGTTTTTTTTTTTTTTTTAATATTTGTATTTTTCATTATCAGTTTTTTTTATATTTCTATTTACCTCAATTTTTATCTCACTTGTGGTTTTGGTACTTAAAAATATTTTGAATTAGCTTTTATTTTTATATTTTCAGGTTTAATTTTAGTAATTTTATTGCGCTGTTGTCATTTATTTATTTATTTTTTTATTTAATATTATTATCATATATTTTTCATATTTAATTATTTTAATATTTGTAACACTTCTATTTAGTTTTATTAATTTTTTTTTTATGTTCATTTAATTGCCAGTGCAACTACGTTTAAGTTTTAAACGTTATATTTATATTATTTTTTATTTGATATTTTTAGTTTTCTGTTTAATTTTGTCATTTTATGCAATTTTGCAATTTTCATTTGCTATATTTCTATTTTGCATTAATTGATTTTTAATGTAGTCATTTTAATACTTCTACTTATTTAATTAAATTTATTTAGCTCTATTTTTATTTTGTTGCCAAGTTTAGTTTTAATTTTTTTTATAATTATATTACTTATATTTTTAATTTATATTTTTATATTCCTTTTTTAGTTTTAGTAATTTTATTATGTGCTGTTGTCATTTTTATTATTTTTAATATTTTATTTAATATAAATATATTTTATTTAATAATTATTTTATATTCATATTTTTAACATTTATATTTAGTTTTATTTCATTTATTTTGTTTTATTTTCATTTGGTTGCCAGTGCAACTTCTCTAAGTTTATGTTTAAATCTTTATTTTTATATTTATCACTTCTATTTTTATATTTTTTGTTTTCTGTTTATTTTTCTTCATTTTGTTATGTGCTTTTGTAATTTTTATTAGTTTGTATTTATATTTCTATTTAGTTTTAATTAATTTTTCCTTTAGTTTTAGCAATTTTTGTGCTTAAACCCATTTAATTTATTTTGCTTTATTTTTTATTTAGTTTAGTTTTTACATTTTATTTTGTATACTGTTTTATATTTTCAATTTTATTTTTAGTAATTTTGTTATGTGCTGCTGTCATTTTTATTATTTTTTATATTATTGTTTTTACTTTTTATTTAATATTATAATATTATTATTAATATTTAATTGTTTGAAATGTTATTTTTTTTTTACATTTCTATTTAGTTTTATTTCATTTATTTTGCTTTATTTTTTAATTTAGTTGCCAAGTTATGTTTTTATAATTATTTTTATATTTCTAGTTTTCAGTTTAATTTTAGTTTGCTTTTTCCAGTTTCATGAGTTTGTTTTAATATTTTTATTTAGCTTTAATTTATTTTTACTTACAGTTTTAGCTGTTGTAATTTTTGTACTTCAGCTTAATTTGTTTTTCATCTAATAATTATTTTTAAACATTTTTAATTGCTTTAGTTGACAGTAACAGTGCCGTCTGTGATTATCGTGTAATGTTCAATAAATACGAGATGTGATCCTGCAGCAGATCAGATTGCATTACTGTACATGCCAATATAAAACCCCACGTCATATTATGTTTTCCAGACTCGTGCGTCGGTCAGCCCTCCATCTGGAGTCAAATCAATGTTCAGGACTCGTCTATTCTGACCAATTCCCAGGAGAAGACGAGGGAAAGCCAGCGACGTGTTTATTTCTAGAGAATAATGGCTCTAATTGGTAAATGAGTGTTGATTGATTCTCTATTGAGTGTGGGCCGCCATCGGCTGAACCCGCGAGTGAAGGATGTCTTTAAATAGAGCCTGTGACAGGAGGGTGGACACCAGAGCCGCTTTACATTCCCATAGAGACCATCTGAGAGCAGCTGCTGCCGAATCACACCGAACGAACGGATCATTACAGCAGACCACCTTCAGCAGTCTGTTTACACAGCAATGAAGCTGCCAGCCGTCATGCCACATCCAACACTGACCGATAACACACGGCACCAATCTGTCATATTTATATTTCACCCTAAATGAAGAGAAAGGAAATGTTTTGCATGCGGTTTTTAAATACCATTAATTTTATAATGTGCTGTTGTCCTTTTTATTATTTGTAATATTATTTTTTCATTTATTATTTTATTTAATATAACTATATTTAATTTAAGAATTATTTTAAATTCATATTTTTAACATTTATATTTAGTTTTATTTCATTTATTTTGTTTTCATTTGGTTGCCAGTGCAACATCTCTAAGTTTAGGTTTAAAATGTTATTTTTATATTTATTACATTTCTTTTTATATTTTCAGTTTTCTGTTTATTTTTCTTTTTTTATGTGCTTTTGTAATTCTTATTAGTTTGTTTTTATATTTCCATTTAGCTTTAATTAATATTAGTACTTTAACATAAACTTAATTTAATTTGCTTTATTTTTTATTCAGTTTAGTTTTTACATTTTATTTTGTATACTTTTTTATATTTTCATTTTTAGTTTTAGTAATTTTATTATGTGCTGCTGTCATTGTTTTTTTTTTGTAATATTACTGTTTCACTTTTTATTTAATATTATTATATTATTATTAATATCTATTTGTTTGAATATTTTTTAACATTTCTATTTAGTTTTATTTAATGTATTTTGCTTTATTTTTTATTTTAGTTGCTGAGGCAACATTTTTAAGTTAGGTTTTTATAATTATTTTTATATTTCCAGTTTTCAGTTTAATTAAATTAAGAGAAAGGAAATGTCTTGCATGCAGTTTTTAAATACCATTAAGTTATTTTGCAATGTGACATGATTTTTTTGACATTTAAGTATATTTTTCACTTAAATGACTACGATCTGTAGAACAATATGTGAGAAAAAAAATAATAAAATGATGAAGTATTTAAAAGTCATGGCTGTATTTGCACTGGCTTTTTCATTAAAATTAATAATTGGTTTAAAGTATTTTTTTTTACACTCTGATTCACAAATGAGTATCCAACGAGTTTCATCTTTGAGATTAATGAGAATTGCCTAAAGTAAAACTCTGAATGCATTACAAGCACCACAATAAAACCTCATTTTTATTTCTGTAATGCAAAATAAATAAAATAAATAATAAATAAATAAGCTAAAATATTTTTTTAAATTAAAGTGTGTGTTAATAATGATAGCATTTGTTGTATGCAATTTATATAAAATAATAATTAAAAAATAATTTAACAAGGGATACATAACACTTTAAAAAATAAGTATAATATTATATAAAATTATTTAAAAAATTTATTATATATAGTTTTCACATGTCATGCTTTCTTAAAAAGAAATAATTCTTATTCATAATTAAATAATGAATATCTAATGAGATTCATCTTTGAGAATAAGAATTATTAAAAGTAAAACTGAATGCATTACACAAACCACAGTAATCTCATTTTCATTTCTGGAATGCAAAAAAGAAAATAATTATTTAATTTGTGTGTATTAATAATATAGTATTTGTTGTAATTTATATAAAATAATATAAAAATAATATAAAATGTATATATAAAAATATGAAAATAACTATAATATATGCTAAAATAATTAAAACATTTTTTATATACATTTATCAATTTTTATTTGTGAAAGTTCAGACGTCATTTCTCAGACGACTGAAAAAAAAATCACTTTAATTTACAAATCAGGTTCATCAATTATATAAAATAAAATAATTTAATATAAAATAATTTTACAAATTATGTATATAAAATAATAAAAATAATATAAAAAGTCATTTTTATTTGTAAAAAACAAACAAACAAAAAAACATGGTAATTCACAAAACAGCATCTAATAGGATGAATCTTTGAAATGAATGAGAATTACTAAAAGTAAAACTTTGACTGCATTTACAAATACCACAGCACAATAAACTCTTCTGTAATGCAAAAAAAAAAAAAAAAAAAAAAAATTAAATATGCTCATATGTCGTACATAATTTATATAAAAAATATTTATTAATTTATTTATTTAATTATTTATTTTTAAATATAAAATGCATTTCTAAAAACAATATATATATATATATATATATATATATATATATATATTTATGTTGAATATTCATTTTATTTTATGTTGAAATGTAACGTCCATTTGAATGTGCTTAAATGTAAATTTTGTCACTATGCAAGAAAATCTTAATGGACCTAAAAATAGGCTAAATTGTCTTCCTATAGCAGACATTATCGTACACAACTTCTTGAGCATCTGAACTACTGTCATGGCATAGCAACAGCTGGAAGAGTTATTTGAAGCTATTTAAAGCTGATTATGTGTGTCACTGTCACGGCAGCTCAAGAGCGCATAGTTTGCAACGCATTGTCCGAGCGCACCGTGTTGATATATCAGCGGCAGGGCAGGCCGAATCGCACGACTCAGGTAATGCATTAATATCAGGCAGAATCCTCACGAAGGATGGTAAATGTCAAAGTGCATGAGTCATCGGCGCTTTAATAAGCCTCAGCCTCATCAGGATGTTCGGCGGCGCTCTGATCTCAAACACAGTGACTCACAAAGAGCCTCATTCACACCTGAAGCTCCGCCATTAATAGCTCACCGGCGCTCAGCGGATCACACCTTTATTTGGGAGCGCAAATGAATCTGCCATTTACAAAAGCATGCTGCGTCTGCACGTGCGACTTTTTGTGCGTCACTGTTTCTGTGTTTAATTACGTGCTTCTCTGTTTCACACGGCGGCAGAGCGGCTCGACTCTAAATATAGTGTCTAATTCAATAATTGCCGTTTATCCACAAACTCTCCAGCTTGAATGTTACCGAGGCGTATCGCTCCCGCACCTCGCGGCACGTCGGGCTTTATTACATTTCTTTGACGGCCTTAAAACCGGGGCCTTTACGCGCACGCCGAGCGGATGCCGTGTTTCCTGCTCCTAAATTAAATTACTCCGGCCTGCCAGACGAGGCGACTGTTTGTCTGCACTTGAGAAAGGAGGGAATGGAGACTTATGGATCCAAATGGATTTCAAATAGAATTTAGAGCCGGGCTTTGGTTTCTCAAGCGCGGGTCACCGTCTTTAACAACACGGAGAGGCTGCTGTTACCGTATATGAAATCACACAAAGATCTGTGATGTGAGGGAGGAGAACGGGTCCTTCCAGGGGCCAAAATTGACAGATCAAATGTGAATAATATGGGGCTTTAGTAAGTAAATTAATATTTCCAAGTTTTTAATCTTGTATGCGTCGACATATTTTTGTATCATTAATATATTATTATAGTTTTTATTAAAATTTTGAATTAGTTTTTATTTTTAGATTTTGTTTTTATTGTAGTAGTTAGTATATTAATTTTAGTAACTTTGTTGTGATATAAAATATGAGTAAAATGTGAGTAAAAATTGGCTGATATTTTACATTTTTAATTTAATTTAATTTAATTTAACATTCCACTTACATTATTACTGTTTTAGAAATGTTGTTGTTTTAGTATTTTTATTAGTTATTTTGTAGATTTTTATTGATATTTCACATTATTTTTAAAAACTTTTTTAATTTTATTTTCCCCATTTACATTCCACTTACATTTTTAGAGTTTTAGAAATGTTATTTTTTTTTCGTTTTTATTTTATTATATTTTATTTTTAATTTTATTTAATTTTATTTCCATTTACATTCCACTTACATTTTTAGTTTTAGAAATGTTGTTTTTATGTTAGTCAGTTTATTAGTTATTTTGTAGATTTTTACTGATATTTCACATTATTTTTAAATTTTTTTTACACATTTATTTTTTAAATTTTATTTTCCCCATTTACATTCCACTTACAGTTTTAGAAATGTTGTGTTATTTTTTTTCATTTTTATTTTATTATTTTATTTTATTTTTTATTTTTATTTAATTTTATTTTCCACTTACATTTTTAGAGTTTTAGAAATGTTGTTTCATGTTAGTCATTTTATTAGTCATTTTGTAGATTTTTATTGATATTTCACATTTTTGTAACATTTTTTACATATTTATTTTATTTTATTTTATGTTTAATTTAATTTATTTTCCATTTACATTCCACTTACATTTTTAGAGTTGTAGAAATCTTTTTATGTTAATCATTTTATTAGTTATTTTGTAGATTTTTATTAATTTTACACTTTTTACATATTTATTTTATTTTATTTTATTTTATTTTCCACTTACATTTTTAGAGTTTTAGAAATGCTGTTTTTGTGTTAGTCATTTTATTAGTTATTTTGTAGATTTTTTATATTTCACATTATTTATTGATTTATTTTTTTTTTTACATTTCCCCTCCCCATATTTTATTTCCGTTAACAATTATTTTAAGCAAGCATTTTTTATGGTTTTGGTTTAAGTTTTAGTTTTCTGAACTCAACAGAAATTATGATAAATGCTGTTTATATTCTGCACAATCTGCGAAAATTAATTCCCATTTGGATGTAAATGAGATCTTTATTGTATGTAAATTAGATTTCATTGCATTTAAGTTTGTTATAGTTCTTAATGGCTTACTTCCAATAATTATTTATGTCCATCAGTGAATGAAATCCTCATTGTAGTCTCCTTAAAAATCACTGTAAATATTCTGTATATTGCAGCTGCTCAGTGACGCATCAGTAAAGCGCGATGCCATCCTGATGTTAGATGACACACCCCTGATAGCCTGATGTTGTTCTCCATTTTTCATCCAATAAAATCAATCTTTCTGATGATTTTGTCAGCATGTCATGCACAGACGGTTATCTGGTGTGGGTTTGCGGTCCATGTGCTCAGATCTCCGTGGATGATTCATCTCCTGTAGTTTTGCAGTTATTGCTCGGCCTCTCGGCTCAGATATTTACCGCCTCACACCTGTTATTCATTCTCTGTGCTTTCCTTCAGAACCTCTGGGCTTTGAGCCGCGCTTTGGGCGCTCACGATGACAAATAGAGCGATGGAGCCGCGAAACGCACAGAAAATTCATCCTCCTCTGGACTCCTGCTTCTCATCCCTGAGCTAGAACAGATGAACCACTGCAGACGCACACAGAGGAATGCATATCTATCTATCGTTCTATCTATGATTATATAACTAAATATATAACCTATCTATCTATCTATAAATATATTATCTATCTATGAATATATAACAAAATATAAGTGAATATATAATCTATCTATATATCTATCTATGAATATACAATCTACATCTATCTATCGATCTATGAATATATAATCTATCTATATCTATCTATGAATATATCCTCTATCAATCTATTGATCTATGAATACATTATCTATCTAATACATATATAACTATATATGTAATCTACCTACCTATCTGTACATATATAACTGAATATATAATCTATCTATCCATCTATCCATCTATGAATATATAATCTATCGATCTATCAATATCTATCTATCTATGAATATATATCTATCTATCTATGAATATATAAACTATCTATCTGTCTATCTATCCATCCATCCATCCATCCATCCATGAATATATAATTATCTATATCTATGAATACATTATCTATCTATCTATCAATACATTTATAACTGAATATATAATCTATCTATCATCTATGAATACATTATCTATGAATATATAATCTATCTATATCTATCTATGAATATAATCTATCCATGAATATATAATCTATCTATCAACCTATCGATCTATGAATATATTATCTATCTATCTATCTATCTATCTATCTATCTATCTATCGAATACATAAATAACTGATTATATAATCTATCTATCTATCTATCTATCTATCTATACATGTATAACTCAATATATAATCCATCTACCTATCCATCTATGAATATATAATCTATCTAATACATATATAACTGAATATATAATCTCTCTCTCTCTCTCTCTCTCTCCCTATCTATCTATCTATCTATCTATCTATCTATCTATCTATACATATATAACTGAAGATATAATCCAT